>NC_072013.1:36023153-36055653 GCF_027791375.1 Indicator indicator
AACCCTAACCCTAACCCTAACCCTAACCCTAACCCTAACCCTAACCCTAACCCTAACCCTAACCCTAACCCTAACCCTAACCCTAACCCTAACCCTAACCCTAACCCTAACCCTAACCCTAACCCTAACCCTAACCCTAACCCTAACCCTAACCCTAACCCTAACCCTAACCCTAACCCTAACCCTAACCCTAACCCTAACCCTAACCCTAACCCTAACCCTAACCCTAACCCTAACCCTAACCCTAACCCTAACCCTAACCCTAACCCTAACCCTAACCCTAACCCTAACCCTAACCCTAACCCTAACCCTAACCCTAACCCTAACCCTAACCCTAACCCTAACCCTAACCCTAACCCTAACCCTAACCCTAACCCTAACCCTAACCCTAACCCTAACCCTAACCCTAACCCTAACCCTAACCCTAACCCTAACCCTAACCCTAACCCTAACCCTAACCCTAACCCTAACCCTAACCCTAACCCTAACCCTAACCCTAACCCTAACCCTAACCCTAACCCTAACCCTAACCCTAACCCTAACCCTAACCCTAACCCTAACCCTAACCCTAACCCTAACCCTAACCCTAACCCTAACCCTAACCCTAACCCTAACCCTAACCCTAACCCTAACCCTAACCCTAACCCTAACCCTAACCCTAACCCTAACCCTAACCCTAACCCTAACCCTAACCCTAACCCTAACCCTAACCCTAACCCTAACCCTAACCCTAACCCTAACCCTAACCCTAACCCTAACCCTAACCCTAACCCTAACCCTAACCCTAACCCTAACCCTAACCCTAACCCTAACCCTAACCCTAACCCTAACCCTAACCCTAACCCTAACCCTAACCCTAACCCTAACCCTAACCCTAACCCTAACCCTAACCCTAACCCTAACCCTAACCCTAACCCTAACCCTAACCCTAACCCTAACCCTAACCCTAACCCTAACCCTAACCCTAACCCTAACCCTAACCCTAACCCTAACCCTAACCCTAACCCTAACCCTAACCCTAACCCTAACCCTAACCCTAACCCTAACCCTAACCCTAACCCTAACCCTAACCCTAACCCTAACCCTAACCCTAACCCTAACCCTAACCCTAACCCTAACCCTAACCCTAACCCTAACCCTAACCCTAACCCTAACCCTAACCCTAACCCTAACCCTAACCCTAACCCTAACCCTAACCCTAACCCTAACCCTAACCCTAACCCTAACCCTAACCCTAACCCTAACCCTAACCCTAACCCTAACCCTAACCCTAACCCTAACCCTAACCCTAACCCTAACCCTAACCCTAACCCTAACCCTAACCCTAACCCTAACCCTAACCCTAACCCTAACCCTAACCCTAACCCTAACCCTAACCCTAACCCTAACCCTAACCCTAACCCTAACCCTAACCCTAACCCTAACCCTAACCCTAACCCTAACCCTAACCCTAACCCTAACCCTAACCCTAACCCTAACCCTAACCCTAACCCTAACCCTAACCCTAACCCTAACCCTAACCCTAACCCTAACCCTAACCCTAACCCTAACCCTAACCCTAACCCTAACCCTAACCCTAACCCTAACCCTAACCCTAACCCTAACCCTAACCCTAACCCTAACCCTAACCCTAACCCTAACCCTAACCCTAACCCTAACCCTAACCCTAACCCTAACCCTAACCCTAACCCTAACCCTAACCCTAACCCTAACCCTAACCCTAACCCTAACCCTAACCCTAACCCTAACCCTAACCCTAACCCTAACCCTAACCCTAACCCTAACCCTAACCCTAACCCTAACCCTAACCCTAACCCTAACCCTAACCCTAACCCTAACCCTAACCCTAACCCTAACCCTAACCCTAACCCTAACCCTAACCCTAACCCTAACCCTAACCCTAACCCTAACCCTAACCCTAACCCTAACCCTAACCCTAACCCTAACCCTAACCCTAACCCTAACCCTAACCCTAACCCTAACCCTAACCCTAACCCTAACCCTAACCCTAACCCTAACCCTAACCCTAACCCTAACCCTAACCCTAACCCTAACCCTAACCCTAACCCTAACCCTAACCCTAACCCTAACCCTAACCCTAACCCTAACCCTAACCCTAACCCTAACCCTAACCCTAACCCTAACCCTAACCCTAACCCTAACCCTAACCCTAACCCTAACCCTAACCCTAACCCTAACCCTAACCCTAACCCTAACCCTAACCCTAACCCTAACCCTAACCCTAACCCTAACCCTAACCCTAACCCTAACCCTAACCCTAACCCTAACCCTAACCCTAACCCTAACCCTAACCCTAACCCTAACCCTAACCCTAACCCTAACCCTAACCCTAACCCTAACCCTAACCCTAACCCTAACCCTAACCCTAACCCTAACCCTAACCCTAACCCTAACCCTAACCCTAACCCTAACCCTAACCCTAACCCTAACCCTAACCCTAACCCTAACCCTAACCCTAACCCTAACCCTAACCCTAACCCTAACCCTAACCCTAACCCTAACCCTAACCCTAACCCTAACCCTAACCCTAACCCTAACCCTAACCCTAACCCTAACCCTAACCCTAACCCTAACCCTAACCCTAACCCTAACCCTAACCCTAACCCTAACCCTAACCCTAACCCTAACCCTAACCCTAACCCTAACCCTAACCCTAACCCTAACCCTAACCCTAACCCTAACCCTAACCCTAACCCTAACCCTAACCCTAACCCTAACCCTAACCCTAACCCTAACCCTAACCCTAACCCTAACCCTAACCCTAACCCTAACCCTAACCCTAACCCTAACCCTAACCCTAACCCTAACCCTAACCCTAACCCTAACCCTAACCCTAACCCTAACCCTAACCCTAACCCTAACCCTAACCCTAACCCTAACCCTAACCCTAACCCTAACCCTAACCCTAACCCTAACCCTAACCCTAACCCTAACCCTAACCCTAACCCTAACCCTAACCCTAACCCTAACCCTAACCCTAACCCTAACCCTAACCCTAACCCTAACCCTAACCCTAACCCTAACCCTAACCCTAACCCTAACCCTAACCCTAACCCTAACCCTAACCCTAACCCTAACCCTAACCCTAACCCTAACCCTAACCCTAACCCTAACCCTAACCCTAACCCTAACCCTAACCCTAACCCTAACCCTAACCCTAACCCTAACCCTAACCCTAACCCTAACCCTAACCCTAACCCTAACCCTAACCCTAACCCTAACCCTAACCCTAACCCTAACCCTAACCCTAACCCTAACCCTAACCCTAACCCTAACCCTAACCCTAACCCTAACCCTAACCCTAACCCTAACCCTAACCCTAACCCTAACCCTAACCCTAACCCTAACCCTAACCCTAACCCTAACCCTAACCCTAACCCTAACCCTAACCCTAACCCTAACCCTAACCCTAACCCTAACCCTAACCCTAACCCTAACCCTAACCCTAACCCTAACCCTAACCCTAACCCTAACCCTAACCCTAACCCTAACCCTAACCCTAACCCTAAACCCTAACCCTAACCCTAACCCTAACCCTAACCCTAACCCTAACCCTAACCCTAACCCTAACCCTAACCCTAACCCTAACCCTAACCCTAACCCTAACCCTAACCCTAACCCTAACCCTAACCCTAACCCTAACCCTAACCCTAACCCTAACCCTAACCCTAACCCTAACCCTAACCCTAACCCTAACCCTAACCCTAACCCTAACCCTAACCCTAACCCTAACCCTAACCCTAACCCTAACCCTAACCCTAACCCTAACCCTAACCCTAACCCTAACCCTAACCCTAACCCTAACCCTAACCCTAACCCTAACCCTAACCCTAACCCTAACCCTAACCCTAACCCTAACCCTAACCCTAACCCTAACCCTAACCCTAACCCTAACCCTAACCCTAACCCTAACCCTAACCCTAACCCTAACCCTAACCCTAACCCTAACCCTAACCCTAACCCTAACCCTAACCCTAACCCTAACCCTAACCCTAACCCTAACCCTAACCCTAACCCTAACCCTAACCCTAACCCTAACCCTAACCCTAACCCTAACCCTAACCCTAACCCTAACCCTAACCCTAACCCTAACCCTAACCCTAACCCTAACCCTAACCCTAACCCTAACCCTAACCCTAACCCTAACCCTAACCCTAACCCTAACCCTAACCCTAACCCTAACCCTAACCCTAACCCTAACCCTAACCCTAACCCTAACCCTAACCCTAACCCTAACCCTAACCCTAACCCTAACCCTAACCCTAACCCTAACCCTAACCCTAACCCTAACCCTAACCCTAACCCTAACCCTAACCCTAACCCTAACCCTAACCCTAACCCTAACCCTAACCCTAACCCTAACCCTAACCCTAACCCTAACCCTAACCCTAACCCTAACCCTAACCCTAACCCTAACCCTAACCCTAACCCTAACCCTAACCCTAACCCTAACCCTAACCCTAACCCTAACCCTAACCCTAACCCTAACCCTAACCCTAACCCTAACCCTAACCCTAACCCTAACCCTAACCCTAACCCTAACCCTAACCCTAACCCTAACCCTAACCCTAACCCTAACCCTAACCCTAACCCTAACCCTAACCCTAACCCTAACCCTAACCCTAACCCTAACCCTAACCCTAACCCTAACCCTAACCCTAACCCTAACCCTAACCCTAACCCTAACCCTAACCCTAACCCTACCAACCCTAACCCTAACCCTAACCCTAACCCTAACCCTAACCCTAACCCTAACCCTAACCCTAACCCTAACCCTAACCCTAACCCTAACCCTAACCCTAACCCTAACCCTAACCCTAACCCTAACCCTAACCCTAACCCTAACCCTAACCCTAACCCTAACCCTAACCCTAACCCTAACCCTAACCCTAACCCTAACCCTAACCCTAACCCTAACCCTAACCCTAACCCTAACCCTAACCCTAACCCTAACCCTAACCCTAACCCTAACCCTAACCCTAACCCTAACCCTAACCCTAACCCTAACCCTAACCCTAACCCTAACCCTAACCCTAACCCTAACCCTAACCCTAACCCTAACCCTAACCCTAACCCTAACCCTAACCCTAACCCTAACCCTAACCCTAACCCTAACCCTAAACCCTAACCCTAACCCTAACCCTAACCCTAACCCTAACCCTAACCCTAACCCTAACCCTAACCCTAACCCTAACCCTAACCCTAACCCTAACCCTAACCCTAACCCTAACCCTAACCCTAACCCTAACCCTAACCCTAACCCTAACCCTAACCCTAACCCTAACCCTAACCCTAACCCTAACCCTAACCCTAACCCTAACCCTAACCCTAACCCTAACCCTAACCCTAACCCTAACCCTAACCCTAACCCTAACCCTAACCCTAACCCTAACCCTAACCCTAACCCTAACCCTAACCCTAACCCTAACCCTAACCCTAACCCTAACCCTAACCCTAACCCTAACCCTAACCCTAACCCTAACCCTAACCCTAACCCTAACCCTAACCCTAACCCTAACCCTAACCCTAACCCTAACCCTAACCCTAACCCTAACCCTAACCCTAACCCTAACCCTAACCCTAACCCTAACCCTAACCCTAACCCTAACCCTAACCCTAACCCTAACCCTAACCCTAACCCTAACCCTAACCCTAACCCTAACCCTAACCCTAACCCTAACCCCTAACCCTAACCCTAACCCTAACCCTAACCCTAACCCTAACCCTAACCCTAACCCTAACCCTAACCCTAACCCTAACCCTAACCCTAACCCTAACCCTAACCCTAACCCTAACCCTAACCCTAACCCTAACCCTAACCCTAACCCTAACCCTAACCCTAACCCTAACCCCTAACCCTAACCCTAACCCTAACCCTAACCCTAACCCTAACCCTAACCCTACCCTAACCCTAACCCTAACCCTAACCCTAACCCTAACCCTAACCCTAACCCTAACCCTAACCCTAAACCCTAACCCTAACCCTAACCCTAACCCTAACCCTAACCCTAACCCTAACCCTAACCCTAACCCTAACCCTAACCCTAACCCTAACCCTAACCCTAACCCTAACCCTAACCCTAACCCTAACCCTAACCCTAACCCTAACCCTAACCCTAACCCTAACCCTAACCCTAACCCTAACCCTAACCCTAACCCTACCCTAACCCTAACCCTAACCCTAACCCTAACCCTAACCCTAACCCTAACCCTAACCCTAACCCTAACCCTAACCCTAACCCTAACCCTAACCCTAACCCTAACCCTAACCCTAACCCTAACCCTAACCCTAACCCTAACCCTAACCCTAACCCTAACCCTAACCCTAACCCTAACCCTAACCCTAACCCTAACCCTAACCCTAACCCTAACCCTAACCCTAACCCTAACCCTAACCCTAACCCTAACCCTAACCCTAACCCTAACCCTAACCCTAACCCTAACCCTAACCCTAACCCTAACCCTAACCCTAACCCTAACCCTAACCCTAACCCTAACCCTAACCCTAACCCTAACCCTAACCCTAACCCTAACCCTAACCCTAACCCTAACCCTAACCCTAACCCTAACCCTAACCCTAACCCTAACCCTAACCCTAACCCTAACCCTAACCCTAACCCTAACCCTAACCCTAACCCTAACCCTAACCCTAACCCTAACCCTAACCCTAACCCTAACCCTAACCCTAACCCTAACCCTAACCCTAACCCTAACCCTAACCCTAACCCTAACCCTAACCCTAACCCTAACCCTAACCCTAACCCTAACCCTAACCCTAACCCTAACCCTAACCCTAACCCTAACCCTAACCCTAACCCTAACCCTAACCCTAACCCTAACCCTAACCCTAACCCTAACCCTAACCCTAACCCTAACCCTAACCCTAACCCTAACCCTAACCCTAACCCTAACCCTAACCCTAACCCTAACCCTAACCCTAACCCTAACCCTAACCCTAACCCTAACCCTAACCCTAACCCTAACCCTAACCCTAACCCTAACCCTAACCCTAACCCTAACCCTAACCCTAACCCTAACCCTAACCCTAACCCTAACCCTAACCCTAACCCTAACCCTAACCCTAACCCTAACCCTAACCCTAACCCTAACCCTAACCCTAACCCTAACCCTAACCCTAACCCTAACCCTAACCCTAACCCTAACCCTAACCCTAACCCTAACCCTAACCCTAACCCTAACCCTAACCCTAACCCTAACCCTAACCCTAACCCTAACCCTAACCCTAACCCTAACCCTAACCCTAACCCTAACCCTAACCCTAACCCTAACCCTAACCCTAACCCTAACCCTAACCCTAACCCTAACCCTAACCCTAACCCTAACCCTAACCCTAACCCTAACCCTAACCCTAACCCTAACCCTAACCCTAACCCTAACCCTAACCCTAACCCTAACCCTAACCCTAACCCTAACCCTAACCCTAACCCTAACCCTAACCCTAACCCTAACCCTAACCCTAACCCTAACCCTAACCCTAACCCTAACCCTAACCCTAACCCTAACCCTAACCCTAACCCTAACCCTAACCCTAACCCTAACCCTAACCCTAACCCTAACCCTAACCCTAACCCTAACCCTAACCCTAACCCTAACCCTAACCCTAACCCTAACCCTAACCCTAACCCTAACCCTAACCCTAACCCTAACCCTAACCCTAACCCTAACCCTAACCCTAACCCTAACCCTAACCCTAACCCTAACCCTAACCCTAACCCTAACCCTAACCCTAACCCTAACCCTAACCCTAACCCTAACCCTAACCCTAACCCTAACCCTAACCCTAACCCTAACCCTAACCCTAACCCTAACCCTAACCCTAACCCTAACCCTAACCCTAACCCTAACCCTAACCCTAACCCTAACCCTAACCCTAACCCTAACCCTAACCCTAACCCTAACCCTAACCCTAACCCTAACCCTAACCCTAACCCTAACCCTAACCCTAACCCTAACCCTAACCCTAACCCTAACCCTAACCCTAACCCTAACCCTAACCCTAACCCTAACCCTAACCCTAACCCTAACCCTAACCCTAACCCTAACCCTAACCCTAACCCTAACCCTAACCCTAACCCTAACCCTAACCCTAACCCTAACCCTAACCCTAACCCTAACCCTAACCCTAACCCTAACCCTAACCCTAACCCTAACCCTAACCCTAACCCTAACCCTAACCCTAACCCTAACCCTAACCCTAACCCTAACCCTAACCCTAACCCTAACCCTAACCCTAACCCTAACCCTAACCCTAACCCTAACCCTAACCCTAACCCTAACCCTAACCCTAACCCTAACCCTAACCCTAACCCTAACCCTAACCCTAACCCTAACCCTAACCCTAACCCTAACCCTAACCCTAACCCTAACCCTAACCCTAACCCTAACCCTAACCCTAACCCTAACCCTAACCCTAACCCTAACCCTAACCCTAACCCTAACCCTAACCCTAACCCTAACCCTAACCCTAACCCTAACCCTAACCCTAACCCTAACCCTAACCCTAACCCTAACCCTAACCCTAACCCTAACCCTAACCCTAACCCTAACCCTAACCCTAACCCTAACCCTAACCCTAACCCTAACCCTAACCCTAACCCTAACCCTAACCCTAACCCTAACCCTAACCCTAACCCTAACCCTAACCCTAACCCTAACCCTAACCCTAACCCTAACCCTAACCCTAACCCTAACCCTAACCCTAACCCTAACCCTAACCCTAACCCTAACCCTAACCCTAACCCTAACCCTAACCCTAACCCTAACCCTAACCCTAACCCTAACCCTAACCCTAACCCTAACCCTAACCCTAACCCTAACCCTAACCCTAACCCTAACCCTAACCCTAACCCTAACCCTAACCCTAACCCTAACCCTAACCCTAACCCTAACCCTAACCCTAACCCTAACCCTAACCCTAACCCTAACCCTAACCCTAACCCTAACCCTAACCCTAACCCTAACCCTAACCCTAACCCTAACCCTAACCCTAACCCTAACCCTAACCCTAACCCTAACCCTAACCCTAACCCTAACCCTAACCCTAACCCTAACCCTAACCCTAACCCTAACCCTAACCCTAACCCTAACCCTAACCCTAACCCTAACCCTAACCCTAACCCTAACCCTAACCCTAACCCTAACCCTAACCCTAACCCTAACCCTAACCCTAACCCTAACCCTAACCCTAACCCTAACCCTAACCCTAACCCTAACCCTAACCCTAACCCTAACCCTAACCCTAACCCTAACCCTAACCCTAACCCTAACCCTAACCCTAACCCTAACCCTAACCCTAACCCTAACCCTAACCCTAACCCTAACCCTAACCCTAACCCTAACCCTAACCCTAACCCTAACCCTAACCCTAACCCTAACCCTAACCCTAACCCTAACCCTAACCCTAACCCTAACCCTAACCCTAACCCTAACCCTAACCCTAACCCTAACCCTAACCCTAACCCTAACCCTAACCCTAACCCTAACCCTAACCCTAACCCTAACCCTAACCCTAACCCTAACCCTAACCCTAACCCTAACCCTAACCCTAACCCTAACCCTAACCCTAACCCTAACCCTAACCCTAACCCTAACCCTAACCCTAACCCTAACCCTAACCCTAACCCTAACCCTAACCCTAACCCTAACCCTAACCCTAACCCTAACCCTAACCCTAACCCTAACCCTAACCCTAACCCTAACCCTAACCCTAACCCTAACCCTAACCCTAACCCTAACCCTAACCCTAACCCTAACCCTAACCCTAACCCTAACCCTAACCCTAACCCTAACCCTAACCCTAACCCTAACCCTAACCCTAACCCTAACCCTAACCCTAACCCTAACCCTAACCCTAACCCTAACCCTAACCCTAACCCTAACCCTAACCCTAACCCTAACCCTAACCCTAACCCTAACCCTAACCCTAACCCTAACCCTAACCCTAACCCTAACCCTAACCCTAACCCTAACCCTAACCCTAACCCTAACCCTAACCCTAACCCTAACCCTAACCCTAACCCTAACCCTAACCCTAACCCTAACCCTAACCCTAACCCTAACCCTAACCCTAACCCTAACCCTAACCCTAACCCTAACCCTAACCCTAACCCTAACCCTAACCCTAACCCTAACCCTAACCCTAACCCTAACCCTAACCCTAACCCTAACCCTAACCCTAACCCTAACCCTAACCCTAACCCTAACCCTAACCCTAACCCTAACCCTAACCCTAACCCTAACCCTAACCCTAACCCTAACCCTAACCCTAACCCTAACCCTAACCCTAACCCTAACCCTAACCCTAACCCTAACCCTAACCCTAACCCTAACCCTAACCCTAACCCTAACCCTAACCCTAACCCTAACCCTAACCCTAACCCTAACCCTAACCCTAACCCTAACCCTAACCCTAACCCTAACCCTAACCCTAACCCTAACCCTAACCCTAACCCTAACCCTAACCCTAACCCTAACCCTAACCCTAACCCTAACCCTAACCCTAACCCTAACCCTAACCCTAACCCTAACCCTAACCCTAACCCTAACCCTAACCCTAACCCTAACCCTAACCCTAACCCTAACCCTAACCCTAACCCTAACCCTAACCCTAACCCTAACCCTAACCCTAACCCTAACCCTAACCCTAACCCTAACCCTAACCCTAACCCTAACCCTAACCCTAACCCTAACCCTAACCCTAACCCTAACCCTAACCCTAACCCTAACCCTAACCCTAACCCTAACCCTAACCCTAACCCTAACCCTAACCCTAACCCTAACCCTAACCCTAACCCTAACCCTAACCCTAACCCTAACCCTAACCCTAACCCTAACCCTAACCCTAACCCTAACCCTAACCCTAACCCTAACCCTAACCCTAACCCTAACCCTAACCCTAACCCTAACCCTAACCCTAACCCTAACCCTAACCCTAACCCTAACCCTAACCCTAACCCTAACCCTAACCCTAACCCTAACCCTAACCCTAACCCTAACCCTAACCCTAACCCTAACCCTAACCCTAACCCTAACCCTAACCCTAACCCTAACCCTAACCCTAACCCTAACCCTAACCCTAACCCTAACCCTAACCCTAACCCTAACCCTAACCCTAACCCTAACCCTAACCCTAACCCTAACCCTAACCCTAACCCTAACCCTAACCCTAACCCTAACCCTAACCCTAACCCTAACCCTAACCCTAACCCTAACCCTAACCCTAACCCTAACCCTAACCCTAACCCTAACCCTAACCCTAACCCTAACCCTAACCCTAACCCTAACCCTAACCCTAACCCTAACCCTAACCCTAACCCTAACCCTAACCCTAACCCTAACCCTAACCCTAACCCTAACCCTAACCCTAACCCTAACCCTAACCCTAACCCTAACCCTAACCCTAACCCTAACCCTAACCCTAACCCTAACCCTAACCCTAACCCTAACCCTAACCCTAACCCTAACCCTAACCCTAACCCTAACCCTAACCCTAACCCTAACCCTAACCCTAACCCTAACCCTAACCCTAACCCTAACCCTAACCCTAACCCTAACCCTAACCCTAACCCTAACCCTAACCCTAACCCTAACCCTAACCCTAACCCTAACCCTAACCCTAACCCTAACCCTAACCCTAACCCTAACCCTAACCCTAACCCTAACCCTAACCCTAACCCTAACCCTAACCCTAACCCTAACCCTAACCCTAACCCTAACCCTAACCCTAACCCTAACCCTAACCCTAACCCTAACCCTAACCCTAACCCTAACCCTAACCCTAACCCTAACCCTAACCCTAACCCTAACCCTAACCCTAACCCTAACCCTAACCCTAACCCTAACCCTAACCCTAACCCTAACCCTAACCCTAACCCTAACCCTAACCCTAACCCTAACCCTAACCCTAACCCTAACCCTAACCCTAACCCTAACCCTAACCCTAACCCTAACCCTAACCCTAACCCTAACCCTAACCCTAACCCTAACCCTAACCCTAACCCTAACCCTAACCCTAACCCTAACCCTAACCCTAACCCTAACCCTAACCCTAACCCTAACCCTAACCCTAACCCTAACCCTAACCCTAACCCTAACCCTAACCCTAACCCTAACCCTAACCCTAACCCTAACCCTAACCCTAACCCTAACCCTAACCCTAACCCTAACCCTAACCCTAACCCTAACCCTAACCCTAACCCTAACCCTAACCCTAACCCTAACCCTAACCCTAACCCTAACCCTAACCCTAACCCTAACCCTAACCCTAACCCTAACCCTAACCCTAACCCTAACCCTAACCCTAACCCTAACCCTAACCCTAACCCTAACCCTAACCCTAACCCTAACCCTAACCCTAACCCTAACCCTAACCCTAACCCTAACCCTAACCCTAACCCTAACCCTAACCCTAACCCTAACCCTAACCCTAACCCTAACCCTAACCCTAACCCTAACCCTAACCCTAACCCTAACCCTAACCCTAACCCTAACCCTAACCCTAACCCTAACCCTAACCCTAACCCTAACCCTAACCCTAACCCTAACCCTAACCCTAACCCTAACCCTAACCCTAACCCTAACCCTAACCCTAACCCTAACCCTAACCCTAACCCTAACCCTAACCCTAACCCTAACCCTAACCCTAACCCTAACCCTAACCCTAACCCTAACCCTAACCCTAACCCTAACCCTAACCCTAACCCTAACCCTAACCCTAACCCTAACCCTAACCCTAACCCTAACCCTAACCCTAACCCTAACCCTAACCCTAACCCTAACCCTAACCCTAACCCTAACCCTAACCCTAACCCTAACCCTAACCCTAACCCTAACCCTAACCCTAACCCTAACCCTAACCCTAACCCTAACCCTAACCCTAACCCTAACCCTAACCCTAACCCTAACCCTAACCCTAACCCTAACCCTAACCCTAACCCTAACCCTAACCCTAACCCTAACCCTAACCCTAACCCTAACCCTAACCCTAACCCTAACCCTAACCCTAACCCTAACCCTAACCCTAACCCTAACCCTAACCCTAACCCTAACCCTAACCCTAACCCTAACCCTAACCCTAACCCTAACCCTAACCCTAACCCTAACCCTAACCCTAACCCTAACCCTAACCCTAACCCTAACCCTAACCCTAACCCTAACCCTAACCCTAACCCTAACCCTAACCCTAACCCTAACCCTAACCCTAACCCTAACCCTAACCCTAACCCTAACCCTAACCCTAACCCTAACCCTAACCCTAACCCTAACCCTAACCCTAACCCTAACCCTAACCCTAACCCTAACCCTAACCCTAACCCTAACCCTAACCCTAACCCTAACCCTAACCCTAACCCTAACCCTAACCCTAACCCTAACCCTAACCCTAACCCTAACCCTAACCCTAACCCTAACCCTAACCCTAACCCTAACCCTAACCCTAACCCTAACCCTAACCCTAACCCTAACCCTAACCCTAACCCTAACCCTAACCCTAACCCTAACCCTAACCCTAACCCTAACCCTAACCCTAACCCTAACCCTAACCCTAACCCTAACCCTAACCCTAACCCTAACCCTAACCCTAACCCTAACCCTAACCCTAACCCTAACCCTAACCCTAACCCTAACCCTAACCCTAACCCTAACCCTAACCCTAACCCTAACCCTAACCCTAACCCTAACCCTAACCCTAACCCTAACCCTAACCCTAACCCTAACCCTAACCCTAACCCTAACCCTAACCCTAACCCTAACCCTAACCCTAACCCTAACCCTAACCCTAACCCTAACCCTAACCCTAACCCTAACCCTAACCCTAACCCTAACCCTAACCCTAACCCTAACCCTAACCCTAACCCTAACCCTAACCCTAACCCTAACCCTAACCCTAACCCTAACCCTAACCCTAACCCTAACCCTAACCCTAACCCTAACCCTAACCCTAACCCTAACCCTAACCCTAACCCTAACCCTAACCCTAACCCTAACCCTAACCCTAACCCTAACCCTAACCCTAACCCTAACCCTAACCCTAACCCTAACCCTAACCCTAACCCTAACCCTAACCCTAACCCTAACCCTAACCCTAACCCTAACCCTAACCCTAACCCTAACCCTAACCCTAACCCTAACCCTAACCCTAACCCTAACCCTAACCCTAACCCTAACCCTAACCCTAACCCTAACCCTAACCCTAACCCTAACCCTAACCCTAACCCTAACCCTAACCCTAACCCTAACCCTAACCCTAACCCTAACCCTAACCCTAACCCTAACCCTAACCCTAACCCTAACCCTAACCCTAACCCTAACCCTAACCCTAACCCTAACCCTAACCCTAACCCTAACCCTAACCCTAACCCTAACCCTAACCCTAACCCTAACCCTAACCCTAACCCTAACCCTAACCCTAACCCTAACCCTAACCCTAACCCTAACCCTAACCCTAACCCTAACCCTAACCCTAACCCTAACCCTAACCCTAACCCTAACCCTAACCCTAACCCTAACCCTAACCCTAACCCTAACCCTAACCCTAACCCTAACCCTAACCCTAACCCTAACCCTAACCCTAACCCTAACCCTAACCCTAACCCTAACCCTAACCCTAACCCTAACCCTAACCCTAACCCTAACCCTAACCCTAACCCTAACCCTAACCCTAACCCTAACCCTAACCCTAACCCTAACCCTAACCCTAACCCTAACCCTAACCCTAACCCTAACCCTAACCCTAACCCTAACCCTAACCCTAACCCTAACCCTAACCCTAACCCTAACCCTAACCCTAACCCTAACCCTAACCCTAACCCTAACCCTAACCCTAACCCTAACCCTAACCCTAACCCTAACCCTAACCCTAACCCTAACCCTAACCCTAACCCTAACCCTAACCCTAACCCTAACCCTAACCCTAACCCTAACCCTAACCCTAACCCTAACCCTAACCCTAACCCTAACCCTAACCCTAACCCTAACCCTAACCCTAACCCTAACCCTAACCCTAACCCTAACCCTAACCCTAACCCTAACCCTAACCCTAACCCTAACCCTAACCCTAACCCTAACCCTAACCCTAACCCTAACCCTAACCCTAACCCTAACCCTAACCCTAACCCTAACCCTAACCCTAACCCTAACCCTAACCCTAACCCTAACCCTAACCCTAACCCTAACCCTAACCCTAACCCTAACCCTAACCCTAACCCTAACCCTAACCCTAACCCTAACCCTAACCCTAACCCTAACCCTAACCCTAACCCTAACCCTAACCCTAACCCTAACCCTAACCCTAACCCTAACCCTAACCCTAACCCTAACCCTAACCCTAACCCTAACCCTAACCCTAACCCTAACCCTAACCCTAACCCTAACCCTAACCCTAACCCTAACCCTAACCCTAACCCTAACCCTAACCCTAACCCTAACCCTAACCCTAACCCTAACCCTAACCCTAACCCTAACCCTAACCCTAACCCTAACCCTAACCCTAACCCTAACCCTAACCCTAACCCTAACCCTAACCCTAACCCTAACCCTAACCCTAACCCTAACCCTAACCCTAACCCTAACCCTAACCCTAACCCTAACCCTAACCCTAACCCTAACCCTAACCCTAACCCTAACCCTAACCCTAACCCTAACCCTAACCCTAACCCTAACCCTAACCCTAACCCTAACCCTAACCCTAACCCTAACCCTAACCCTAACCCTAACCCTAACCCTAACCCTAACCCTAACCCTAACCCTAACCCTAACCCTAACCCTAACCCTAACCCTAACCCTAACCCTAACCCTAACCCTAACCCTAACCCTAACCCTAACCCTAACCCTAACCCTAACCCTAACCCTAACCCTAACCCTAACCCTAACCCTAACCCTAACCCTAACCCTAACCCTAACCCTAACCCTAACCCTAACCCTAACCCTAACCCTAACCCTAACCCTAACCCTAACCCTAACCCTAACCCTAACCCTAACCCTAACCCTAACCCTAACCCTAACCCTAACCCTAACCCTAACCCTAACCCTAACCCTAACCCTAACCCTAACCCTAACCCTAACCCTAACCCTAACCCTAACCCTAACCCTAACCCTAACCCTAACCCTAACCCTAACCCTAACCCTAACCCTAACCCTAACCCTAACCCTAACCCTAACCCTAACCCTAACCCTAACCCTAACCCTAACCCTAACCCTAACCCTAACCCTAACCCTAACCCTAACCCTAACCCTAACCCTAACCCTAACCCTAACCCTAACCCTAACCCTAACCCTAACCCTAACCCTAACCCTAACCCTAACCCTAACCCTAACCCTAACCCTAACCCTAACCCTAACCCTAACCCTAACCCTAACCCTAACCCTAACCCTAACCCTAACCCTAACCCTAACCCTAACCCTAACCCTAACCCTAACCCTAACCCTAACCCTAACCCTAACCCTAACCCTAACCCTAACCCTAACCCTAACCCTAACCCTAACCCTAACCCTAACCCTAACCCTAACCCTAACCCTAACCCTAACCCTAACCCTAACCCTAACCCTAACCCTAACCCTAACCCTAACCCTAACCCTAACCCTAACCCTAACCCTAACCCTAACCCTAACCCTAACCCTAACCCTAACCCTAACCCTAACCCTAACCCTAACCCTAACCCTAACCCTAACCCTAACCCTAACCCTAACCCTAACCCTAACCCTAACCCTAACCCTAACCCTAACCCTAACCCTAACCCTAACCCTAACCCTAACCCTAACCCTAACCCTAACCCTAACCCTAACCCTAACCCTAACCCTAACCCTAACCCTAACCCTAACCCTAACCCTAACCCTAACCCTAACCCTAACCCTAACCCTAACCCTAACCCTAACCCTAACCCTAACCCTAACCCTAACCCTAACCCTAACCCTAACCCTAACCCTAACCCTAACCCTAACCCTAACCCTAACCCTAACCCTAACCCTAACCCTAACCCTAACCCTAACCCTAACCCTAACCCTAACCCTAACCCTAACCCTAACCCTAACCCTAACCCTAACCCTAACCCTAACCCTAACCCTAACCCTAACCCTAACCCTAACCCTAACCCTAACCCTAACCCTAACCCTAACCCTAACCCTAACCCTAACCCTAACCCTAACCCTAACCCTAACCCTAACCCTAACCCTAACCCTAACCCTAACCCTAACCCTAACCCTAACCCTAACCCTAACCCTAACCCTAACCCTAACCCTAACCCTAACCCTAACCCTAACCCTAACCCTAACCCTAACCCTAACCCTAACCCTAACCCTAACCCTAACCCTAACCCTAACCCTAACCCTAACCCTAACCCTAACCCTAACCCTAACCCTAACCCTAACCCTAACCCTAACCCTAACCCTAACCCTAACCCTAACCCTAACCCTAACCCTAACCCTAACCCTAACCCTAACCCTAACCCTAACCCTAACCCTAACCCTAACCCTAACCCTAACCCTAACCCTAACCCTAACCCTAACCCTAACCCTAACCCTAACCCTAACCCTAACCCTAACCCTAACCCTAACCCTAACCCTAACCCTAACCCTAACCCTAACCCTAACCCTAACCCTAACCCTAACCCTAACCCTAACCCTAACCCTAACCCTAACCCTAACCCTAACCCTAACCCTAACCCTAACCCTAACCCTAACCCTAACCCTAACCCTAACCCTAACCCTAACCCTAACCCTAACCCTAACCCTAACCCTAACCCTAACCCTAACCCTAACCCTAACCCTAACCCTAACCCTAACCCTAACCCTAACCCTAACCCTAACCCTAACCCTAACCCTAACCCTAACCCTAACCCTAACCCTAACCCTAACCCTAACCCTAACCCTAACCCTAACCCTAACCCTAACCCTAACCCTAACCCTAACCCTAACCCTAACCCTAACCCTAACCCTAACCCTAACCCTAACCCTAACCCTAACCCTAACCCTAACCCTAACCCTAACCCTAACCCTAACCCTAACCCTAACCCTAACCCTAACCCTAACCCTAACCCTAACCCTAACCCTAACCCTAACCCTAACCCTAACCCTAACCCTAACCCTAACCCTAACCCTAACCCTAACCCTAACCCTAACCCTAACCCTAACCCTAACCCTAACCCTAACCCTAACCCTAACCCTAACCCTAACCCTAACCCTAACCCTAACCCTAACCCTAACCCTAACCCTAACCCTAACCCTAACCCTAACCCTAACCCTAACCCTAACCCTAACCCTAACCCTAACCCTAACCCTAACCCTAACCCTAACCCTAACCCTAACCCTAACCCTAACCCTAACCCTAACCCTAACCCTAACCCTAACCCTAACCCTAACCCTAACCCTAACCCTAACCCTAACCCTAACCCTAACCCTAACCCTAACCCTAACCCTAACCCTAACCC
Organism: Indicator indicator; assembly: GCF_027791375.1. Lineage (NCBI taxonomy): Eukaryota > Metazoa > Chordata > Aves > Piciformes > Indicatoridae > Indicator > Indicator indicator. Next base: position 36,041,615 of record NC_072013.1, read on the forward strand.
TAACCCTAACCCTAACCCTAACCCTAACCCTAACCCTAACCCTAACCCTAACCCTAACCCTAACCCTAACCCTAACCCTAACCCTAACCCTAACCCTAACCCTAACCCTAACCCTAACCCTAACCCTAACCCTAACCCTAACCCTAACCCTAACCCTAACCCTAACCCTAACCCTAACCCTAACCCTAACCCTAACCCTAACCCTAACCCTAACCCTAACCCTAACCCTAACCCTAACCCTAACCCTAACCCTAACCCTAACCCTAACCCTAACCCTAACCCTAACCCTAACCCTAACCCTAACCCTAACCCTAACCCTAACCCTAACCCTAACCCTAACCCTAACCCTAACCCTAACCCTAACCCTAACCCTAACCCTAACCCTAACCCTAACCCTAACCCTAACCCTAACCCTAACCCTAACCCTAACCCTAACCCTAACCCTAACCCTAACCCTAACCCTAACCCTAACCCTAACCCTAACCCTAACCCTAACCCTAACCCTAACCCTAACCCTAACCCTAACCCTAACCCTAACCCTAACCCTAACCCTAACCCTAACCCTAACCCTAACCCTAACCCTAACCCTAACCCTAACCCTAACCCTAACCCTAACCCTAACCCTAACCCTAACCCTAACCCTAACCCTAACCCTAACCCTAACCCTAACCCTAACCCTAACCCTAACCCTAACCCTAACCCTAACCCTAACCCTAACCCTAACCCTAACCCTAACCCTAACCCTAACCCTAACCCTAACCCTAACCCTAACCCTAACCCTAACCCTAACCCTAACCCTAACCCTAACCCTAACCCTAACCCTAACCCTAACCCTAACCCTAACCCTAACCCTAACCCTAACCCTAACCCTAACCCTAACCCTAACCCTAACCCTAACCCTAACCCTAACCCTAACCCTAACCCTAACCCTAACCCTAACCCTAACCCTAACCCTAACCCTAACCCTAACCCTAACCCTAACCCTAACCCTAACCCTAACCCTAACCCTAACCCTAACCCTAACCCTAACCCTAACCCTAACCCTAACCCTAACCCTAACCCTAACCCTAACCCTAACCCTAACCCTAACCCTAACCCTAACCCTAACCCTAACCCTAACCCTAACCCTAACCCTAACCCTAACCCTAACCCTAACCCTAACCCTAACCCTAACCCTAACCCTAACCCTAACCCTAACCCTAACCCTAACCCTAACCCTAACCCTAACCCTAACCCTAACCCTAACCCTAACCCTAACCCTAACCCTAACCCTAACCCTAACCCTAACCCTAACCCTAACCCTAACCCTAACCCTAACCCTAACCCTAACCCTAACCCTAACCCTAACCCTAACCCTAACCCTAACCCTAACCCTAACCCTAACCCTAACCCTAACCCTAACCCTAACCCTAACCCTAACCCTAACCCTAACCCTAACCCTAACCCTAACCCTAACCCTAACCCTAACCCTAACCCTAACCCTAACCCTAACCCTAACCCTAACCCTAACCCTAACCCTAACCCTAACCCTAACCCTAACCCTAACCCTAACCCTAACCCTAACCCTAACCCTAACCCTAACCCTAACCCTAACCCTAACCCTAACCCTAACCCTAACCCTAACCCTAACCCTAACCCTAACCCTAACCCTAACCCTAACCCTAACCCTAACCCTAACCCTAACCCTAACCCTAACCCTAACCCTAACCCTAACCCTAACCCTAACCCTAACCCTAACCCTAACCCTAACCCTAACCCTAACCCTAACCCTAACCCTAACCCTAACCCTAACCCTAACCCTAACCCTAACCCTAACCCTAACCCTAACCCTAACCCTAACCCTAACCCTAACCCTAACCCTAACCCTAACCCTAACCCTAACCCTAACCCTAACCCTAACCCTAACCCTAACCCTAACCCTAACCCTAACCCTAACCCTAACCCTAACCCTAACCCTAACCCTAACCCTAACCCTAACCCTAACCCTAACCCTAACCCTAACCCTAACCCTAACCCTAACCCTAACCCTAACCCTAACCCTAACCCTAACCCTAACCCTAACCCTAACCCTAACCCTAACCCTAACCCTAACCCTAACCCTAACCCTAACCCTAACCCTAACCCTAACCCTAACCCTAACCCTAACCCTAACCCTAACCCTAACCCTAACCCTAACCCTAACCCTAACCCTAACCCTAACCCTAACCCTAACCCTAACCCTAACCCTAACCCTAACCCTAACCCTAACCCTAACCCTAACCCTAACCCTAACCCTAACCCTAACCCTAACCCTAACCCTAACCCTAACCCTAACCCTAACCCTAACCCTAACCCTAACCCTAACCCTAACCCTAACCCTAACCCTAACCCTAACCCTAACCCTAACCCTAACCCTAACCCTAACCCTAACCCTAACCCTAACCCTAACCCTAACCCTAACCCTAACCCTAACCCTAACCCTAACCCTAACCCTAACCCTAACCCTAACCCTAACCCTAACCCTAACCCTAACCCTAACCCTAACCCTAACCCTAACCCTAACCCTAACCCTAACCCTAACCCTAACCCTAACCCTAACCCTAACCCTAACCCTAACCCTAACCCTAACCCTAACCCTAACCCTAACCCTAACCCTAACCCTAACCCTAACCCTAACCCTAACCCTAACCCTAACCCTAACCCTAACCCTAACCCTAACCCTAACCCTAACCCTAACCCTAACCCTAACCCTAACCCTAACCCTAACCCTAACCCTAACCCTAACCCTAACCCTAACCCTAACCCTAACCCTAACCCTAACCCTAACCCTAACCCTAACCCTAACCCTAACCCTAACCCTAACCCTAACCCTAACCCTAACCCTAACCCTAACCCTAACCCTAACCCTAACCCTAACCCTAACCCTAACCCTAACCCTAACCCTAACCCTAACCCTAACCCTAACCCTAACCCTAACCCTAACCCTAACCCTAACCCTAACCCTAACCCTAACCCTAACCCTAACCCTAACCCTAACCCTAACCCTAACCCTAACCCTAACCCTAACCCTAACCCTAACCCTAACCCTAACCCTAACCCTAACCCTAACCCTAACCCTAACCCTAACCCTAACCCTAACCCTAACCCTAACCCTAACCCTAACCCTAACCCTAACCCTAACCCTAACCCTAACCCTAACCCTAACCCTAACCCTAACCCTAACCCTAACCCTAACCCTAACCCTAACCCTAACCCTAACCCTAACCCTAACCCTAACCCTAACCCTAACCCTAACCCTAACCCTAACCCTAACCCTAACCCTAACCCTAACCCTAACCCTAACCCTAACCCTAACCCTAACCCTAACCCTAACCCTAACCCTAACCCTAACCCTAACCCTAACCCTAACCCTAACCCTAACCCTAACCCTAACCCTAACCCTAACCCTAACCCTAACCCTAACCCTAACCCTAACCCTAACCCTAACCCTAACCCTAACCCTAACCCTAACCCTAACCCTAACCCTAACCCTAACCCTAACCCTAACCCTAACCCTAACCCTAACCCTAACCCTAACCCTAACCCTAACCCTAACCCTAACCCTAACCCTAACCCTAACCCTAACCCTAACCCTAACCCTAACCCTAACCCTAACCCTAACCCTAACCCTAACCCTAACCCTAACCCTAACCCTAACCCTAACCCTAACCCTAACCCTAACCCTAACCCTAACCCTAACCCTAACCCTAACCCTAACCCTAACCCTAACCCTAACCCTAACCCTAACCCTAACCCTAACCCTAACCCTAACCCTAACCCTAACCCTAACCCTAACCCTAACCCTAACCCTAACCCTAACCCTAACCCTAACCCTAACCCTAACCCTAACCCTAACCCTAACCCTAACCCTAACCCTAACCCTAACCCTAACCCTAACCCTAACCCTAACCCTAACCCTAACCCTAACCCTAACCCTAACCCTAACCCTAACCCTAACCCTAACCCTAACCCTAACCCTAACCCTAACCCTAACCCTAACCCTAACCCTAACCCTAACCCTAACCCTAACCCTAACCCTAACCCTAACCCTAACCCTAACCCTAACCCTAACCCTAACCCTAACCCTAACCCTAACCCTAACCCTAACCCTAACCCTAACCCTAACCCTAACCCTAACCCTAACCCTAACCCTAACCCTAACCCTAACCCTAACCCTAACCCTAACCCTAACCCTAACCCTAACCCTAACCCTAACCCTAACCCTAACCCTAACCCTAACCCTAACCCTAACCCTAACCCTAACCCTAACCCTAACCCTAACCCTAACCCTAACCCTAACCCTAACCCTAACCCTAACCCTAACCCTAACCCTAACCCTAACCCTAACCCTAACCCTAACCCTAACCCTAACCCTAACCCTAACCCTAACCCTAACCCTAACCCTAACCCTAACCCTAACCCTAACCCTAACCCTAACCCTAACCCTAACCCTAACCCTAACCCTAACCCTAACCCTAACCCTAACCCTAACCCTAACCCTAACCCTAACCCTAACCCTAACCCTAACCCTAACCCTAACCCTAACCCTAACCCTAACCCTAACCCTAACCCTAACCCTAACCCTAACCCTAACCCTAACCCTAACCCTAACCCTAACCCTAACCCTAACCCTAACCCTAACCCTAACCCTAACCCTAACCCTAACCCTAACCCTAACCCTAACCCTAACCCTAACCCTAACCCTAACCCTAACCCTAACCCTAACCCTAACCCTAACCCTAACCCTAACCCTAACCCTAACCCTAACCCTAACCCTAACCCTAACCCTAACCCTAACCCTAACCCTAACCCTAACCCTAACCCTAACCCTAACCCTAACCCTAACCCTAACCCTAACCCTAACCCTAACCCTAACCCTAACCCTAACCCTAACCCTAACCCTAACCCTAACCCTAACCCTAACCCTAACCCTAACCCTAACCCTAACCCTAACCCTAACCCTAACCCTAACCCTAACCCTAACCCTAACCCTAACCCTAACCCTAACCCTAACCCTAACCCTAACCCTAACCCTAACCCTAACCCTAACCCTAACCCTAACCCTAACCCTAACCCTAACCCTAACCCTAACCCTAACCCTAACCCTAACCCTAACCCTAACCCTAACCCTAACCCTAACCCTAACCCTAACCCTAACCCTAACCCTAACCCTAACCCTAACCCTAACCCTAACCCTAACCCTAACCCTAACCCTAACCCTAACCCTAACCCTAACCCTAACCCTAACCCTAACCCTAACCCTAACCCTAACCCTAACCCTAACCCTAACCCTAACCCTAACCCTAACCCTAACCCTAACCCTAACCCTAACCCTAACCCTAACCCTAACCCTAACCCTAACCCTAACCCTAACCCTAACCCTAACCCTAACCCTAACCCTAACCCTAACCCTAACCCTAACCCTAACCCTAACCCTAACCCTAACCCTAACCCTAACCCTAACCCTAACCCTAACCCTAACCCTAACCCTAACCCTAACCCTAACCCTAACCCTAACCCTAACCCTAACCCTAACCCTAACCCTAACCCTAACCCTAACCCTAACCCTAACCCTAACCCTAACCCTAACCCTAACCCTAACCCTAACCCTAACCCTAACCCTAACCCTAACCCTAACCCTAACCCTAACCCTAACCCTAACCCTAACCCTAACCCTAACCCTAACCCTAACCCTAACCCTAACCCTAACCCTAACCCTAACCCTAACCCTAACCCTAACCCTAACCCTAACCCTAACCCTAACCCTAACCCTAACCCTAACCCTAACCCTAACCCTAACCCTAACCCTAACCCTAACCCTAACCCTAACCCTAACCCTAACCCTAACCCTAACCCTAACCCTAACCCTAACCCTAACCCTAACCCTAACCCTAACCCTAACCCTAACCCTAACCCTAACCCTAACCCTAACCCTAACCCTAACCCTAACCCTAACCCTAACCCTAACCCTAACCCTAACCCTAACCCTAACCCTAACCCTAACCCTAACCCTAACCCTAACCCTAACCCTAACCCTAACCCTAACCCTAACCCTAACCCTAACCCTAACCCTAACCCTAACCCTAACCCTAACCCTAACCCTAACCCTAACCCTAACCCTAACCCTAACCCTAACCCTAACCCTAACCCTAACCCTAACCCTAACCCTAACCCTAACCCTAACCCTAACCCTAACCCTAACCCTAACCCTAACCCTAACCCTAACCCTAACCCTAACCCTAACCCTAACCCTAACCCTAACCCTAACCCTAACCCTAACCCTAACCCTAACCCTAACCCTAACCCTAACCCTAACCCTAACCCTAACCCTAACCCTAACCCTAACCCTAACCCTAACCCTAACCCTAACCCTAACCCTAACCCTAACCCTAACCCTAACCCTAACCCTAACCCTAACCCTAACCCTAACCCTAACCCTAACCCTAACCCTAACCCTAACCCTAACCCTAACCCTAACCCTAACCCTAACCCTAACCCTAACCCTAACCCTAACCCTAACCCTAACCCTAACCCTAACCCTAACCCTAACCCTAACCCTAACCCTAACCCTAACCCTAACCCTAACCCTAACCCTAACCCTAACCCTAACCCTAACCCTAACCCTAACCCTAACCCTAACCCTAACCCTAACCCTAACCCTAACCCTAACCCTAACCCTAACCCTAACCCTAACCCTAACCCTAACCCTAACCCTAACCCTAACCCTAACCCTAACCCTAACCCTAACCCTAACCCTAACCCTAACCCTAACCCTAACCCTAACCCTAACCCTAACCCTAACCCTAACCCTAACCCTAACCCTAACCCTAACCCTAACCCTAACCCTAACCCTAACCCTAACCCTAACCCTAACCCTAACCCTAACCCTAACCCTAACCCTAACCCTAACCCTAACCCTAACCCTAACCCTAACCCTAACCCTAACCCTAACCCTAACCCTAACCCTAACCCTAACCCTAACCCTAACCCTAACCCTAACCCTAACCCTAACCCTAACCCTAACCCTAACCCTAACCCTAACCCTAACCCTAACCCTAACCCTAACCCTAACCCTAACCCTAACCCTAACCCTAACCCTAACCCTAACCCTAACCCTAACCCTAACCCTAACCCTAACCCTAACCCTAACCCTAACCCTAACCCTAACCCTAACCCTAACCCTAACCCTAACCCTAACCCTAACCCTAACCCTAACCCTAACCCTAACCCTAACCCTAACCCTAACCCTAACCCTAACCCTAACCCTAACCCTAACCCTAACCCTAACCCTAACCCTAACCCTAACCCTAACCCTAACCCTAACCCTAACCCTAACCCTAACCCTAACCCTAACCCTAACCCTAACCCTAACCCTAACCCTAACCCTAACCCTAACCCTAACCCTAACCCTAACCCTAACCCTAACCCTAACCCTAACCCTAACCCTAACCCTAACCCTAACCCTAACCCTAACCCTAACCCTAACCCTAACCCTAACCCTAACCCTAACCCTAACCCTAACCCTAACCCTAACCCTAACCCTAACCCTAACCCTAACCCTAACCCTAACCCTAACCCTAACCCTAACCCTAACCCTAACCCTAACCCTAACCCTAACCCTAACCCTAACCCTAACCCTAACCCTAACCCTAACCCTAACCCTAACCCTAACCCTAACCCTAACCCTAACCCTAACCCTAACCCTAACCCTAACCCTAACCCTAACCCTAACCCTAACCCTAACCCTAACCCTAACCCTAACCCTAACCCTAACCCTAACCCTAACCCTAACCCTAACCCTAACCCTAACCCTAACCCTAACCCTAACCCTAACCCTAACCCTAACCCTAACCCTAACCCTAACCCTAACCCTAACCCTAACCCTAACCCTAACCCTAACCCTAACCCTAACCCTAACCCTAACCCTAACCCTAACCCTAACCCTAACCCTAACCCTAACCCTAACCCTAACCCTAACCCTAACCCTAACCCTAACCCTAACCCTAACCCTAACCCTAACCCTAACCCTAACCCTAACCCTAACCCTAACCCTAACCCTAACCCTAACCCTAACCCTAACCCTAACCCTAACCCTAACCCTAACCCTAACCCTAACCCTAACCCTAACCCTAACCCTAACCCTAACCCTAACCCTAACCCTAACCCTAACCCTAACCCTAACCCTAACCCTAACCCTAACCCTAACCCTAACCCTAACCCTAACCCTAACCCTAACCCTAACCCTAACCCTAACCCTAACCCTAACCCTAACCCTAACCCTAACCCTAACCCTAACCCTAACCCTAACCCTAACCCTAACCCTAACCCTAACCCTAACCCTAACCCTAACCCTAACCCTAACCCTAACCCTAACCCTAACCCTAACCCTAACCCTAACCCTAACCCTAACCCTAACCCTAACCCTAACCCTAACCCTAACCCTAACCCTAACCCTAACCCTAACCCTAACCCTAACCCTAACCCTAACCCTAACCCTAACCCTAACCCTAACCCTAACCCTAACCCTAACCCTAACCCTAACCCTAACCCTAACCCTAACCCTAACCCTAACCCTAACCCTAACCCTAACCCTAACCCTAACCCTAACCCTAACCCTAACCCTAACCCTAACCCTAACCCTAACCCTAACCCTAACCCTAACCCTAACCCTAACCCTAACCCTAACCCTAACCCTAACCCTAACCCTAACCCTAACCCTAACCCTAACCCTAACCCTAACCCTAACCCTAACCCTAACCCTAACCCTAACCCTAACCCTAACCCTAACCCTAACCCTAACCCTAACCCTAACCCTAACCCTAACCCTAACCCTAACCCTAACCCTAACCCTAACCCTAACCCTAACCCTAACCCTAACCCTAACCCTAACCCTAACCCTAACCCTAACCCTAACCCTAACCCTAACCCTAACCCTAACCCTAACCCTAACCCTAACCCTAACCCTAACCCTAACCCTAACCCTAACCCTAACCCTAACCCTAACCCTAACCCTAACCCTAACCCTAACCCTAACCCTAACCCTAACCCTAACCCTAACCCTAACCCTAACCCTAACCCTAACCCTAACCCTAACCCTAACCCTAACCCTAACCCTAACCCTAACCCTAACCCTAACCCTAACCCTAACCCTAACCCTAACCCTAACCCTAACCCTAACCCTAACCCTAACCCTAACCCTAACCCTAACCCTAACCCTAACCCTAACCCTAACCCTAACCCTAACCCTAACCCTAACCCTAACCCTAACCCTAACCCTAACCCTAACCCTAACCCTAACCCTAACCCTAACCCTAACCCTAACCCTAACCCTAACCCTAACCCTAACCCTAACCCTAACCCTAACCCTAACCCTAACCCTAACCCTAACCCTAACCCTAACCCTAACCCTAACCCTAACCCTAACCCTAACCCTAACCCTAACCCTAACCCTAACCCTAACCCTAACCCTAACCCTAACCCTAACCCTAACCCTAACCCTAACCCTAACCCTAACCCTAACCCTAACCCTAACCCTAACCCTAACCCTAACCCTAACCCTAACCCTAACCCTAACCCTAACCCTAACCCTAACCCTAACCCTAACCCTAACCCTAACCCTAACCCTAACCCTAACCCTAACCCTAACCCTAACCCTAACCCTAACCCTAACCCTAACCCTAACCCTAACCCTAACCCTAACCCTAACCCTAACCCTAACCCTAACCCTAACCCTAACCCTAACCCTAACCCTAACCCTAACCCTAACCCTAACCCTAACCCTAACCCTAACCCTAACCCTAACCCTAACCCTAACCCTAACCCTAACCCTAACCCTAACCCTAACCCTAACCCTAACCCTAACCCTAACCCTAACCCTAACCCTAACCCTAACCCTAACCCTAACCCTAACCCTAACCCTAACCCTAACCCTAACCCTAACCCTAACCCTAACCCTAACCCTAACCCTAACCCTAACCCTAACCCTAACCCTAACCCTAACCCTAACCCTAACCCTAACCCTAACCCTAACCCTAACCCTAACCCTAACCCTAACCCTAACCCTAACCCTAACCCTAACCCTAACCCTAACCCTAACCCTAACCCTAACCCTAACCCTAACCCTAACCCTAACCCTAACCCTAACCCTAACCCTAACCCTAACCCTAACCCTAACCCTAACCCTAACCCTAACCCTAACCCTAACCCTAACCCTAACCCTAACCCTAACCCTAACCCTAACCCTAACCCTAACCCTAACCCTAACCCTAACCCTAACCCTAACCCTAACCCTAACCCTAACCCTAACCCTAACCCTAACCCTAACCCTAACCCTAACCCTAACCCTAACCCTAACCCTAACCCTAACCCTAACCCTAACCCTAACCCTAACCCTAACCCTAACCCTAACCCTAACCCTAACCCTAACCCTAACCCTAACCCTAACCCTAACCCTAACCCTAACCCTAACCCTAACCCTAACCCTAACCCTAACCCTAACCCTAACCCTAACCCTAACCCTAACCCTAACCCTAACCCTAACCCTAACCCTAACCCTAACCCTAACCCTAACCCTAACCCTAACCCTAACCCTAACCCTAACCCTAACCCTAACCCTAACCCTAACCCTAACCCTAACCCTAACCCTAACCCTAACCCTAACCCTAACCCTAACCCTAACCCTAACCCTAACCCTAACCCTAACCCTAACCCTAACCCTAACCCTAACCCTAACCCTAACCCTAACCCTAACCCTAACCCTAACCCTAACCCTAACCCTAACCCTAACCCTAACCCTAACCCTAACCCTAACCCTAACCCTAACCCTAACCCTAACCCTAACCCTAACCCTAACCCTAACCCTAACCCTAACCCTAACCCTAACCCTAACCCTAACCCTAACCCTAACCCTAACCCTAACCCTAACCCTAACCCTAACCCTAACCCTAACCCTAACCCTAACCCTAACCCTAACCCTAACCCTAACCCTAACCCTAACCCTAACCCTAACCCTAACCCTAACCCTAACCCTAACCCTAACCCTAACCCTAACCCTAACCCTAACCCTAACCCTAACCCTAACCCTAACCCTAACCCTAACCCTAACCCTAACCCTAACCCTAACCCTAACCCTAACCCTAACCCTAACCCTAACCCTAACCCTAACCCTAACCCTAACCCTAACCCTAACCCTAACCCTAACCCTAACCCTAACCCTAACCCTAACCCTAACCCTAACCCTAACCCTAACCCTAACCCTAACCCTAACCCTAACCCTAACCCTAACCCTAACCCTAACCCTAACCCTAACCCTAACCCTAACCCTAACCCTAACCCTAACCCTAACCCTAACCCTAACCCTAACCCTAACCCTAACCCTAACCCTAACCCTAACCCTAACCCTAACCCTAACCCTAACCCTAACCCTAACCCTAACCCTAACCCTAACCCTAACCCTAACCCTAACCCTAACCCTAACCCTAACCCTAACCCTAACCCTAACCCTAACCCTAACCCTAACCCTAACCCTAACCCTAACCCTAACCCTAACCCTAACCCTAACCCTAACCCTAACCCTAACCCTAACCCTAACCCTAACCCTAACCCTAACCCTAACCCTAACCCTAACCCTAACCCTAACCCTAACCCTAACCCTAACCCTAACCCTAACCCTAACCCTAACCCTAACCCTAACCCTAACCCTAACCCTAACCCTAACCCTAACCCTAACCCTAACCCTAACCCTAACCCTAACCCTAACCCTAACCCTAACCCTAACCCTAACCCTAACCCTAACCCTAACCCTAACCCTAACCCTAACCCTAACCCTAACCCTAACCCTAACCCTAACCCTAACCCTAACCCTAACCCTAACCCTAACCCTAACCCTAACCCTAACCCTAACCCTAACCCTAACCCTAACCCTAACCCTAACCCTAACCCTAACCCTAACCCTAACCCTAACCCTAACCCTAACCCTAACCCTAACCCTAACCCTAACCCTAACCCTAACCCTAACCCTAACCCTAACCCTAACCCTAACCCTAACCCTAACCCTAACCCTAACCCTAACCCTAACCCTAACCCTAACCCTAACCCTAACCCTAACCCTAACCCTAACCCTAACCCTAACCCTAACCCTAACCCTAACCCTAACCCTAACCCTAACCCTAACCCTAACCCTAACCCTAACCCTAACCCTAACCCTAACCCTAACCCTAACCCTAACCCTAACCCTAACCCTAACCCTAACCCTAACCCTAACCCTAACCCTAACCCTAACCCTAACCCTAACCCTAACCCTAACCCTAACCCTAACCCTAACCCTAACCCTAACCCTAACCCTAACCCTAACCCTAACCCTAACCCTAACCCTAACCCTAACCCTAACCCTAACCCTAACCCTAACCCTAACCCTAACCCTAACCCTAACCCTAACCCTAACCCTAACCCTAACCCTAACCCTAACCCTAACCCTAACCCTAACCCTAACCCTAACCCTAACCCTAACCCTAACCCTAACCCTAACCCTAACCCTAACCCTAACCCTAACCCTAACCCTAACCCTAACCCTAACCCTAACCCTAACCCTAACCCTAACCCTAACCCTAACCCTAACCCTAACCCTAACCCTAACCCTAACCCTAACCCTAACCCTAACCCTAACCCTAACCCTAACCCTAACCCTAACCCTAACCCTAACCCTAACCCTAACCCTAACCCTAACCCTAACCCTAACCCTAACCCTAACCCTAACCCTAACCCTAACCCTAACCCTAACCCTAACCCTAACCCTAACCCTAACCCTAACCCTAACCCTAACCCTAACCCTAACCCTAACCCTAACCCTAACCCTAACCCTAACCCTAACCCTAACCCTAACCCTAACCCTAACCCTAACCCTAACCCTAACCCTAACCCTAACCCTAACCCTAACCCTAACCCTAACCCTAACCCTAACCCTAACCCTAACCCTAACCCTAACCCTAACCCTAACCCTAACCCTAACCCTAACCCTAACCCTAACCCTAACCCTAACCCTAACCCTAACCCTAACCCTAACCCTAACCCTAACCCTAACCCTAACCCTAACCCTAACCCTAACCCTAACCCTAACCCTAACCCTAACCCTAACCCTAACCCTAACCCTAACCCTAACCCTAACCCTAACCCTAACCCTAACCCTAACCCTAACCCTAACCCTAACCCTAACCCTAACCCTAACCCTAACCCTAACCCTAACCCTAACCCTAACCCTAACCCTAACCCTAACCCTAACCCTAACCCTAACCCTAACCCTAACCCTAACCCTAACCCTAACCCTAACCCTAACCCTAACCCTAACCCTAACCCTAACCCTAACCCTAACCCTAACCCTAACCCTAACCCTAACCCTAACCCTAACCCTAACCCTAACCCTAACCCTAACCCTAACCCTAACCCTAACCCTAACCCTAACCCTAACCCTAACCCTAACCCTAACCCTAACCCTAACCCTAACCCTAACCCTAACCCTAACCCTAACCCTAACCCTAACCCTAACCCTAACCCTAACCCTAACCCTAACCCTAACCCTAACCCTAACCCTAACCCTAACCCTAACCCTAACCCTAACCCTAACCCTAACCCTAACCCTAACCCTAACCCTAACCCTAACCCTAACCCTAACCCTAACCCTAACCCTAACCCTAACCCTAACCCTAACCCTAACCCTAACCCTAACCCTAACCCTAACCCTAACCCTAACCCTAACCCTAACCCTAACCCTAACCCTAACCCTAACCCTAACCCTAACCCTAACCCTAACCCTAACCCTAACCCTAACCCTAACCCTAACCCTAACCCTAACCCTAACCCTAACCCTAACCCTAACCCTAACCCTAACCCTAACCCTAACCCTAACCCTAACCCTAACCCTAACCCTAACCCTAACCCTAACCCTAACCCTAACCCTAACCCTAACCCTAACCCTAACCCTAACCCTAACCCTAACCCTAACCCTAACCCTAACCCTAACCCTAACC
>NC_072013.1:37563153-37730653 GCF_027791375.1 Indicator indicator
TTAGCATTCCAGTTGACACTGCAGGCCCATTAAGAGCTGCAGAAGCCCTTTGATGTGGCAGCATTATGTGGACTGAGCAAGCTGCTGGGGGGTGGGGCAGGAATTTCATAAACCAGCTCTGCTTCCAGAAAATTGTGTTGTCAGATGATACCTTAGGTAAATCACACTGATGTTTACTCCTCAGCAGAGCCCACATGGGTCTTGTCACTCTGGGAAAAGAAACCCTTCAGTTAGAATCATAGAATCAGTCAGGGTTGGAAGGGACCACAAGGATCATCCAGTTCCAACCCCCCTGCCATGGGCAGGGACACCTCACACTACATCAGGCTGGCCAGAGTCTCATCCAGCCTGGCTGCAAACACCTCCAGGGATGGAGCCTCAACCACCTCCCTGCACAACCCATTCCAGGCTCTCACCACTCTCCTGGGGAAGAACTTCTTCCTCACATCCAGCCTGAATCTCCCCACTTCCAGCTTCATTTCATCCCCCTCAGTCCTATCACTACCTGATAGCCTAAAAAGTCCCTCCCCAGCTTTCTTGTAGCCCCCTTCAGATACTGGAAGGCCACAAGAAGGTCACCTGGGAGCCTTCTCTTCTCCAGACTGAACAGCCCCAACTCTTTCACTCTGTCCTCATAGGAGAGGTGCTCCAGCCCTCTGCTCATCCTGGTGGCCCTCCTCTGGACACCTTCCAGCATGTCCAGATCCCTCTTGTAACAGAGGCTTCACAACTGGATGCAGTACTCCAGGTGGGGTCTCAGCAGAGCTGAGCAGAGGGGGAGAATCACCTCCCTTGGACCTGCTGGCCACACTTCTCTTGATGCAGCCCAGGATCTGACCTGTTCTTGACCCTCCTATATGGTTCATCAAGGGACAGAAGACAGCTTTGCATGTGGTAGTGGAAAGGTGCAACAAATCATGATATTCATTTCCTCCTCAGAGTTATTTTCCTGCCCTTGATTTCTTTATATCTCTTCCAGTACAGTTTCGGCAGAGTTGTACAGATCACCATTCCAGACTGAAGGTGCAGAGCTGAGTGTGGTGCTAGTTGCTGTGTTGGAATCCAGTAGTACTTGCAGACTTTAATTTTTTTTTTTTTTCCTTGCATAATTTTGACAGCCTGACCTGAGTCCCTCAGAGCAAGATGACAAGACTCCAGGGAGACTCCAAACTGTCTGGCCACCACCAAAAGCAGAGCATGAAGAAGTAAAAGTAGGATTAAAGTACACAGAAGCAGGTAAAGCAAAGAGCTGACACATGCAGAAATGATTTTCTGACATTTTTAATCTCGTTCAGCACAGAGATGGTGATAAGTCTCGAGAGTTTCTTACCTGGAAAAGCAGACTTTATGTTTGGAACAGGCTGCCCAGGGCTGGTTGTGGAGAGAGCAGCCCCAAGGAGAAGGACCTGGGAGTGCTGGTGGATAACAAGTTCTGCATGGCACAGCAATGTGCCCTGGGGGCCAAGAAGGCCAAGGGGGTCCTGGGGGGCATTCAGAGGAGTGTGTGCAGCAGAGCCAGGGAGGTTCTCCTCCCCCTCTGCTCTGCCCTGATGAGACCTCACCTGGAATATTGCATCCAGTTGTGGGCTGCCCAGTTCAGGAGGGACAGGGATCTGCTAGAGAGAGTCCAAGGGAGGGCTCCAAGGATGCTGCAGGGACTGGAGCAGTGCCTGGGGAGGAGAGGCTGAGAGCCCTGGGGCTGGTTAGTGTGGAGAGGAGAAGGCTGAGGGGGGATCTGATCAATGTCTATCAATAGCTGAGGGCTGGGGGTCAAGAGGGACAGGGACAGGCTCTGCTCAGTTGTGCCCTGGGATAGGACAAGAGGCAATGGATAGAAACTGCAGCACAGGAGGTTGCACCTCAACATGAGGAGGAACTTCTTGACTGTGAGGGTCCCAGAGCACTGGAACAGGCTGCCCAGAGAGGTTGTGGAGTCTCCTTCTCTGGAGCCTTTCCAACCCCATCTGGATGTGTTCCTGTGTGACCTGTGCTGGATTCTCTGGTCCTGCTCTGGCAGGGGGTTGGACTGGAAGATCTCCAGAGGTCCCTTCCAACCCCTAACATCCTCTGATCCTGAGTCTCCCTCTCTGGAGATCTTCAAGACCTGCCTGGCTGTGTTCCTGTGTGATCTGCTCTAGGTGACCCTGCTCTGGCAGGGGGGTTGCACTGGATGATCTCTAGAGATCCCTTCCGGCCCCTAACATTCTGTGATTCTGATTCTATTTTGGATGTGTTGTTTACTGCTGATTTTTAAATGCAAACAGCTAAATTTCTGCTGCAATCTGAATGTGTGCCTGTACACATTCAGGAGGAAGGAAGAGGCATTTCTGATGGGATTCAATTCAAATGAATGACAGAGTACTGAACTGAACAGGGAACCTGCCTGCCTCTTCCATTGCCTTGGAATGTGGAAGACAGTGACCTGCCAGACTCTAGTCTAGCTGCAGGTTTTATTCAGGTAGTGTCCAGGGAAGTCACAGAATCAACCAGGTTGGAAGAGACCTCCAAGATCACCAAGTCCAACTGATCACCCAACCCTTACTCATCAACCAGACCATGGCACTAAATGCCTCATCCAGTCCCTTCTTAAACACCTCCAGGGATGCTGACCCCACCACCTCCCTGGGCAGCCATTCCCATGGGCAGAAGTGATGAATCCGACTTGTGTATTAACAGAGGAACACTCCTACCTGCTCAGATGGCTTTTAGATGGTCCCATACTCAGGTGTGAGAGGGGGAGCCTGAAGCACAAGGCTAACTAGTTACCAGAGGAGCTCTCCACAGAGTAATACTTCTTCATTGTTTTTTTTACTATTTAGATAAATACTTGCACAACTTACTTACAAGGGGCAAAAGGTGATGACTGTAGCCACTGCAACTCTGCTTGAAATTTGTCTGCTTAAATGGAACCCAGGAAGTCTGTGTTACTCAAGAATGAGTCATCAAGCATGGAGTTGTCTGAAATCTCAACATGAAAGACAATAGACGCAGCTGCTCTTTGCGGAGTTGAGAAATACCACCTAGCAAGGATGAAGTGGAGTTAAAATCCAAGCTTGCTGTGAGAAATTGTACAGGGTAATGCCAATCTAGTTGATTGGAGAGGGTTGGGTGATCAGTTGGACTGGATGATCTTGGAGGTCTCTTCCAGCCTAGCTGATTCTATGATTGTATGCTTGTGTGGTCCTTTCCAATTCTGATGGATGTCCATTTAGGCCTTGTATATGAGAAGGAACACACAGGAGCAGTGGATCCACTGATTTGTAGTTTTTTAGCATATTGCTTCTTTCTGCCTATTTCCTCAGTTTTCTCTGCCTTAATCTTCCTTTGGTTTTGTTTTTGTTTTTAAAGTGGACATGATACTGGAAGGTAAAAGTTGCTGGAAGATGCAGAGAAGGTGTTTTGACAGGAACAACATGGCTCTAATATACAGAAAATTGAATGTACAGTGCATCTGATTGGTCTGAGATATGGGAGTCTATCACTAGATGACCAGGGCTGTTGGCAGGGAGTGCTCCAGGCCTTCTCTTAGGCCTAGAGTGATAGGATGAAGGGCAATGGCTTCAAACTAGAGCAGAGCAGATTTAGATTGGATGGTTAGGAACAAGTTCTGCACCATGAGGCTGCTGGAACACTGCAACAGGTTGCCCAGGGAGGTGGTTGAGGCTCCATCCCTCCACATATTCAAGGTGAGGCTGGACAAGGCTCTGAGTGACCTGCTCTAGTGGAGGATGTCCCTCCTGAGTGCAGAGGGGTTGGACTGGATGAGCTTTGGAGGTCCCTTCCAACCCAGACCTTGCTGTGATTCAGTGATTATAGAGGCTATGTGCTTTTGCAGCATTTAATCTTACCCAAATAAATGTTTTTCTCCTAGTGACTGTAATTGTCTGTGGCAAAACCAGATGCTGAAATCAAGAAAGGAAACTGAGCTAACAAAAGCTCCAGATTCTACTGCTCAGGGAGAAAGAAATGAGGTCAGGCTTTCCTGCCATTTGACTGGGCAGGCCAGGCTGGCCTGGAGCCCATGTAAATTGCTGCTCTTTGGTTTCTGTGATATTTTGGGTGGCAGTGCCATCAACGTGTGGATGGTTAGTTTGCTAAGGCAAATTTTTATCCAGAGCAGATGCTGCAGTTCATTAGTCAATGAACACAGACTGCTGGTGACTCAGCTGGGATGAGGCAGAAGTGGTGCCTGGAAAGGAAACAGACAAAGGCTTCATTGACAGCCTGTGTTGGAAGTGCAGCAGAGCTGTAGGTGTACCTGGGTGATGAGCAGGGTTGTGTTTCTCTCAGCTATTCATGGGGGCCAGAAGGCAGATGTGGCAGCAAGGCCACTGCCAGCAGTTGGAAATTGGAGGGATCGCTTACATCTGCTTTCCTCAGTGCTAGGGTGACACTTTTAAAGGGCCAGCATGGGAATGCATTCTGCAGTCTGCTGCAAGTGAGGGATGCTTCTGCTCAAGAGTAATGCTGATGCAATTAAAACCCAGGCTTTGTATTCAGTGTTGATTTTGTACTCAGTATTGATTTTGTACTCAATATTGATTTTATTGCCGGGGAAGGGGGTTATGATTTTGTTGGTGAACATGGAAGTGGCAACACAGCATCGCTTCTAAGCTCAGCATCGCTTCTATGCATCAAGAGAAGCATAGCCAGCAGGTCAAGGGAGGGGATTCTCCCCCTCTGCTCCACTCTGCTGAGACCACACCTGGAGCTCTGTGTCCAGGTCTGGAGCCTCTGTTCCAGGAAGGATCTGGAGGTGCTGGAAGGTGTCCAGAGAAGGGCCAGGAGGATGAGCAGAGGGCTGGAGCTGCTCTGCTCTGGAGACAGACTGAGAGAGTTGGGGTTGTGCAGTCTGGAGAGGAGAAGGCTCCCAGGAGACCTTCTGTGACCTTCCAGTATCTGAAGGGGGCTCCAAGGAAGCTGGGGAGGGAATTTTTAGGGTGTCAAGGAGTATTTGGACTGGGGGGAATGGAGCAAAACTAGAAATGGGGAGATTCGGATTGGATGTTAGGAAGAAATTCTTCCCCATGAGGGTGGTGAGAGCCTGGCACAGGTTGCCCAGGGAGGTGGTGGAAGCCTCATCCCTGGAGGTTTTTGCAGCCAGGCTGGATGTGGCTGTGAGCAACCTGCTGTAGTGTGAGGTGTCCCTGCCCATGGCAAGGGGGTTGGAACTTGGATGATCCTTGAGGTCCCTTCCAACCCTGACAATTCTGATTCTTTGAAACTGAGTAGTCCCAGCCAGTTTCAAGCTGAATTCCTATTTCTTACCCTAATGTTTCATCCTGGCTGCTAAGACCAGCTGAAAAATTCTTGATTTTGGAATAGAATTCACGAAGGATGTGTAGCAAGGATGTTTGTGAGTGTAGTCTTCCTCCACTGCTGTTCCATGATTCTCTGTAGCACAAACAATGGTGAAGTGACTGTTTTAACTTCCAGGCAATGGGTTAGGATAGACTGAATGATTAGGTAAGTGTTAATTTAGTACAGCTTTACTGCAGGTTTAAACAAAAGGAACCCATCCCAAGTGTGGTCACATCCAAGGATGCATCTATGGCTAAAAGCTTTTGTACTTCTGACAGGGTACAAGAGTCTGTACAGATTTTTATGAGATAGCAGAGAGTGTTTTAGTTTTTTTCTTCTCATTTTTTAGCATTTGCAGTACCACTGAAGACCTGGAAGTTGGAATCCTGTAATCCTCCTTACAAGTCTGCAGTCAAGTCTGTGATTTGCTTCCTTCAGCACTGAGCACTATGGCAGCTATGACAGGAAGGTTGGGATGTTGAGGGAGAGCCTTCCTGCCTTTTTGATCTTTTCTCACCTCCTTGCCTTGTTTTGCCTCCTTGTCCTTGTTGCCTGCTGGAAGCAAGAAATTCAGGCTTAATGTGGCCCACGCAGCAGACACCACAGTGACTCATAGCAGCTTGGAGGAGAAGCTAACTCCCTCCTGAGGCTTGCAGTCTGGCTTGGTGTGTGGGAAACAAACTGAAAAAGCAAATGGCCATAACAAGGAACACGTGTGTGAGGCTGGCTGGGCCTAGGGAGGATATTGGAAGCGAAAGGAGCTGGGGAACAAATGTGACTCTGCAGCAGGTTTGTCTCTGGCCTTGGTTGATGTCTTGTGTGGTCAGTCACAGTATTGCCACCCCCAGCACCTCAGTCTCAAGTGGGACACTTTGAATTAAAAGGATGCTATCATGATGATATTTTGGCATATCTCAGGCTTTTCTTATCCTCTAATTCCTCTGTTTGCATTGAGCAAGTGACTGTGTTGTCAGCTGCCAGTGTAATGAGCAGAAGCTGCCTACATGGTTCTGTAGAGAGACTGCGGCTTCTTTGGAGTGTGTCAGTCTAAGGCAGCTGAAGTCCATCAGCCTTTGGAGTGTGTCAGTCTCAGCTAGCTGAAGTCCAGCAGGTCTGCAGTGCACTACCCCAGTTATATCCTGGAACACCAGCAAAAGGCTCTTTTAGTTTGGAGCTGTAGGTTTATTCCCTGCAAATCTTCGCTGTGCAACGAAAGAGTTTTCTCTGCTCCTCCATTTCTGTGGTGTTTTCATTGCAAGTGTCATTTTCTGTTTCCTCCATAGTTCTTAAAGAGGTTAATCCTATTTCGTAAACATGAAATGTGAGGGGAGGGTAGGTGGTTCAGGTGGTGACAGCATCTAGCCTAGCAGAGGAGGCAAATTCCTGCCTGTACTGAGGGCACTCACCTGTGATGCCTGATCACACAGAATTCGTGTATGGGGGTGTTCAGCCTAGAGAGGAAAAGGCTCCAGGGGGACCTCAGAGCTGCCTGCCAATAGCTGAAGGGATCCTGCAGGAAGGCTGCAAGAGGGACTTCTCATCAGGGTGTCTAGAGACAGGCCAAGAGGGAATGGGTTGAAGCTGAGGCAGAGCAGGGTTAGAGTGGAGCTGAGGAAGAAGTTCTTCAGTAGGAGGGTGCTGAGACTCTGGCACAGGCTGCCCAGGGAGGCTGTGGCTGCCTCCTCCCTGGGGGTATTCAAGCTTGGATAAGACCTTGAGCAGCTGAGTCTAGCTGAGAGGTGTCCCTGAGCATGGTGGGGAGGTTGGAGCAGATGAGCTCTGAGGTCCCTTCCAACCTGATTCATTCTATGATGTAAATGCAGAAAATAAGCAGCTTATGTGAGAGAGAGAGAAGCATAATGGCGTGAACCAAAAGATGAGAGATAAGAGCAGGATTTCTTATCTTTCTTTGACATAAACTTCCTTTGTGGCCTTGAACAATTTGTGTTTGTCTCCTAAAAAAACAACCCCATGATGCTTGGTGGTGTTAGTGGCCTGAAAGATGTTGTTGTAACAGTAGCTGCTAACAGTTGGTTTCAAATCCAAATAAAAATGAAATTGACCTCTGTTTTTTTTTTTCTTTTGAGTAATTGCAGTTTATTGGATTTCAGTGTGGTATTTGGGGTTTAGTTCTGGGATTCTGTTATGAGCTCTATTACAATGAATTAGATAAAGCAGGACTACAGCAAGCAGGGTGTTAGTCACTGGTTGAGGACAGTGCTCTGCTTGATTTGCTGTGACCTCAGAGTGCAGATGGGCTGCATAAAGGTTTTGTCAATTATTTTCCTGCATTTATTGTGCAACAGGGCAGGCCTCTTTGTCTCTGTGATGTCAGTGCTTCATATTCTGGCAGATACACTGCCTTGGCTTGAGAAGCTGACTTTTATTCCAAGCCAGGTTGCTGTACCTGTATTATATCCCTCTACAGCAACATGATGCTTTCTCCCCTTACTTAACACCAACTAAAGCTGTAATTTTATGGATTTGGGAGGTATTTGAATCATAGAATGGTCTGGGTTGAAGGGACCTCCAAAGGTCATGTAGTCCAGCCCCCTCTGCAGTAAGCAGGGACATCCTCCACTAGATCAGGTTGCCCAGAGCATAGTCTGGCTTGGAAATCTCTACAGAGAGGAAATGGTCTCAAGTTGCACCAGGGGAAGTTTAGGTTGGACATTAGAAGAAACTTCCTCCCCAAAAGGGTTCTCCAACACTGGCACAGGCTGCTCAGAGAGGTGGTTGAATCCCCATCCCTGAAGGCGTTGAAGAGGCAGAGATGTGGTGGTGAGGGCTGTGGTTTAGCCCCAGCCTTGGTAGAGCTAGGGAATGGTTGGACTGGATGATCTGAAAGGTCTGTTCCAACCAAAATGCTTCTGTGATGCTAAAGAGAGTTGTGCATGTGCTGGTCAGTGCAGCAGCCACTTTGCCAGGTGCCTTGCAGCCCTCTCTGATAAGATTGCCTTTGCAAATACTTTTTAAAACCCCTCAAAACCAAGCAAGCAACAGGAATTTCCTTTACTTTTCTCTCCCCACTTCAGCTGATGCTGTTGTACATATGGTGGCTCTTGGGATAAGAGCAGAAGGATAGGCAGCTCTTAATGCTGAAAGTGGCTTCCTAAGGTGCTAGAGCTCCATTTCCAGCCCTTATGCTATCTTCTGGAATGCCTTCCAGGACATTGGGAGGCCTTTCCACTTCACCCATCTGTACAATATGGGTGAGAATCCTGACCTATTTTCAGGGCAAAGTCAATTCCTTGTCTGTCTATAGGCTGTTAGAACTAGACAGAGATGCAGGATGGACAAGAATCCTGACTTGCTGAACTTAAGCCTGCAGAAAAATCCCCCTTACCAATATGGTGACTGTGCCTAAGGCTGTGTGATAGAACGTTCAAGCCTTCCTGTACACTCAGGATTAAATTACACAGAATCACAGAATTGTCAGGGCTGGAAGGGACCTCAAGGATCATCCATTTCCAACCCCCCTGCCAAGGGCAGGGACACCTCACACTACAGCAGGTTGCTCACAGCCACATCCAGCCTGGCTGCAAAAACCTCCAGGGATGAGGCTTCCACCACCTCCCTGGGCAACCTGTGCCAGTCTCTCACCACCCTCATGGGGAAGAATTTCTTCCTAACATCCAATCCGAATCTCCCCATTTCTAGTTTTGCTCCATTCCCCCCAGTCCTATCACTCCTTGACACCCTAAAAAGTCCCTCCCCAGCTTTCTTGTAGCTCTCTTCAGATACTGGAAGGCCACAAGAAGGTCTTCTCGGAGCCTTCTCCTCTCCAGACTGCACAACCCCAACTCTTTCAGTCTGTCTCCAGAGCAGAGCAGCTCCAGCCCTCTGCTCATCCTCCTGGCCCTTCTCTGGACACCTTCCAGCACCTCCAGATCCTTCCTGTAACAGAGGCTCCTATCATCTAATACAGAATCACAGAATTGTCAGGGTTGGATGTATTATTACCAGGTGAGAAGGAAGAAGAGTTGTTCTGCACTTTGTTGAGATAAACTCCTCTGCTCACCATCTATAGAGATGTAGGAATTGTAGGAGCCCTAGTGGTTTTCAGCCTGGATCCATCCATTGCAGCAGACACCTGACAAGGACATAGAATCCTCGAGTGGTTTACATTGGAAGGGACCTCAGAGATCTACACCATGGGCAGGGACACCTCTCAGCTAGACTCAGCTGCTCAAGGCCTCATCCATCCTGACCTTGGACACGCCCAGGGAGGAGGCAGCCACAGCCTTCTGGGGCAGCCTGTGCCAGAGTCTCACCACCCTCCTGCTGAGGAACTTCTTCCTCAGCTCCACTCTAACCCTGCTCTGCCTCAGCTTCAAACCATTCCCCCCTGTGAGGGGTTTGGAGGGCACCATACAAGGAGAGACTGAGGGAGCTGGGGTTGGTTAGTCTTGAGAAGGCTGAGAGGAGATCTCATGCTCCCTACAACTCCCTGAAAGGAGGTTGGAGTGAGGCTGGGCTTGGTCTCTTCTCCAAAGTAATCAGTGATAGGAAATGGGTTGGAGTTGTGCCAGTGGAGGTTTAGATTGGACATGAGGAAAAACTTCTTTCCTGAGAGAGTGGTGAGGGGTTGGAAGAGGCTGCCCAGGGAGGTGGTGGAGTCACCATCCCTGGAGGTGTTCAAGAAGCTGCAGATGTGGTGCTTCAGGACATGGTTTAGTGGCCATGGCAGTTGGGTTAGGGTTGAACTCGATCTGAAAGGTCTTCTCTAGCCTTGGTGATTCTGTGATGCTGTGAAAGTTGCTCATGGCTGTGCTTGTGGGAGGAAAAGCCAGAACATTTGCTGCTGCTTAGGGCTGTGGGGCTGAAGAAGCCCCTGCAAGGTCACAGCAACGTACAAATCAACACAGAAATAAGCCACAGGGTGCGGCTGGGGCGAGGGGGGTCCCCACTGCCGCCATCTGGCGGTCACGGGGGAAACTACACGGGGGTGTGGGCGAATAATGGAGAGAACAAGAATTGTAGTGCAAGGGAATGTTGAAAACGACGGGACGGAGGGTCACCGAGCAGGGAGAGAAGATTAAGAAACCCTCAGTATTCTTACAAGTTAATGAATGGGCTTAATTAAAAGCTAATGATTTCCTGTGGGGTGTGGTGCAGCTCAGGAGAGTCGGATTGCACTCGGGTTTGCTTGTGTTTATTCTCTAATTACTTCTACATTGTGTTAAGATTGTTTTGCATGCTTCTGAATTCACTAAGTAAGGCTTTTTACAGAGATGAATGTGCTGACCACAAGTGGCTATGTAGGACATGGATCTTCAAAGCTGCTGCTTGAAGCTTTGAGATCATGGCAGAGAAGGTTCCTAAACTGCTAATGCAAAGTTGGAGGAGTAACTCATTTATTTGAAGTGAGTTGTGGAGATTCCTGTGGGAAAGGTTTTCATGTCAGAGTTCAGTCTGAGAGTAATTATTCAAGGTGGGAAGTGGTTTTATTGTCAAAGATGATTTATTATCAAAGACTACAAGAAAGCTGGGGAGGGACTTTTTAGGCTATCAGGTAGTGACAGGACTGGGGGGAATGGAATGAATCTGGAAGTGGGGAGATTCAGGCTGGATGTGAGGAAGAAGTTCTTTCCCATGAGAGTGGTGAGAGCCTGGAATGGGTTGTGCAGGGAGGTGGTTGAGGCCCCATCCCTGGAGGTGTTTGCAGCCAGGCTGGATGAGGCTCTGGCCATGCTGCTGTAGTGTGAGGTGTCCCTGCCCATGGCAGGGGGGTTGGAACTGGATGAGCCTTGTGGTCCCTTCCAACCCTGACTGATTCTATGATTCTATGATTCTAAGTAAAAGTAATCATTGCACAGCACAGTTTTGAACACAGATAGAATAATACTGTCCAGTTCTGGGCCCCTCAGGTCAAGAAGGACCTCAGGGAACTGCTTGAGACAATCCAGCACAGAGCCCCAGAGCTGCTGCAGGCAGTGGAACATCTCCTGTGAGGCCAGGCTGAGGGAGCTGGGGCTTGGAGCTTGGAGCAGAGGAGCCTGAGGGCTGCCCTCACTGCTGGGGATAAAGATGTGCAGGGCTGGAGCCAGGTTCTGCTCAGGGATGGCCAAGGACAGCACAAGGGGCACTGGGGCAAGCAGGAACAGAGGAGGGACAGGAGGGAAAACTTTGTGAGGGTGCCAGAGCCCTGGAGCAGGCTGCCCAGAGAGGTTGTGGAGTTTCCTTCTCCAACCCCACCTGGATGTGTTCCTGTGTGACCTGCCCTGGGTGACCCTGCTGTGGCAGGGGGGTTGGACTGGATGAGCTCTGGAGGTCCCTTCCAACCCCTAGCTTTCTGTGATTCTGTGTTTTCTTGCTTTTTGCAGCAGTTGTGGAGAATGGAAGTTGCCATTTGGAACCTGCTGACCCATAGTGTGCAGCATTCCCAAAGCTCCAAGTTAAATTTTCAGGCCACCAGGCTGACCATGGGAAGCTCTGTACCTTTTCTTCTAGAAATGGTGATGAACAGTGCAGCTTGCTCAGTGTCAGGACAAAGATTTCCCTGAGCATGTTCCCTGCTGCTCTGCAGCCAGGGAATTTCTGAGGGATTATGCTGCTGAGAGCTTCTTGCCAATTTATTTTCATATGAAGTGTTCCTGCGTGTGGCCTGTGGTTAATGAAGGAATGTCTGGGGGCAGGGGGGGGGTTCTTTTTCTTTTCATGTGGTAGAAATTGATTTAAATACTTGCTCTTTGAGTTTGATTTGGTTTGCTGGACAGTGCTAACACCTAGGAGCAAGTCAGAAGGAATTGATCTTTTGTTGGTGAGACAGTGATAGGAATGGGAGCTGAAAATGCTGACCGAGGTAGGTGTTGGAAGTAATGGATAAAAAAAAGCAGGGAGTCTGCCTGGATTGCCCTCTGGGATGCCTATTTAAACCTACAAATTCCCTGTGTGAAGCTTCAGTCCAATCTCTCTTATGGTTTTGTCTCCAGCTCACCTAAAGCTTTCGGAGGAGGGAGCTCCAGGTGGGTGGAACGGTGTCGTGTTGTCCGTCTGTCTGGTCTCTGGTGCTCTTGTTACTGTGAAGGCAGCACTTACCTGTTGTGGATGCAATAGAGACAGGAAAGGCAGAGTCTGCAGCACCCAGCACCATTTAGGACCAAAAACTCAACAAAGACTGCAGAAGGTCTGTAGTGTAGAGGAAGAACGTTCAGGACTGTGGCTTACCTTACTTCAGCTTCAGCGGCTGTGATCACACTGAAGAAGGTCAACAAGGACAAGGGCAGGGTCCTGCTGCTGGGGAGGAATAACAGCAGGCACCAGCACAGGCTGGGGCTCATCCTGCTGGACAGCAGCTCCACGGAGAAAGACCTTGGAGCGCTGGTGGGCAGCAAGTTCTGCATGGGACAGCAATGTGCCCTGGTGGCCAAGAGAGCCAATGGGATCCTGGGGTGCAGCAAGAAAAGTGTGGCCAGCAGGGCTAGGGAGGTTCTGCTGCCCCTCTGCTCTGCCCTGCTGAGACCACAGCTGCAATCCTGTGTCCAGTTTGGGGCTCCCCAGTTCCAGAGAGACAGAGACCTGCTGGAGAGAGTCCAAGGGAGAGCCAGGAGGATGCTTAGGGGACTTGAGCATCTCCCCTGTGAAGAGAGTCTGAGAGCCCTGGGGCTGTTTAGTCTGGAGAAGAGAAGGCTGAGAGGGATCTGATCAATGTCTATCAATTTGTGACAGTTGAGGTAGTAGGGCGGTGTTTGGTGGTATTTTGGATGAAGATTGCCAGGTTTCATTCTGGTGGGATGAAGGTAGTGAACCTGTGTACTTTTTATAAACATGCTGCTTTGGTTTGGTGCTGAGCCTGTAGAATCCATAATGTTCATGAAGGACTTCACACTGCTCTCAGGAAGAAGTTCTTCAGTAGGAGGGTGCTGAGACTCTGGCACAGGCTGCCCAGGGAGGCTGTGGCTGCCTCCTGCCTGGGGGTGTTGAAGGCCAGGCTGGATGAGGCCTTGAGCAGCTGAGTCTAGTTGAGAGGTGTCCCTGGGCATGGTGGGGAGGTTGGAGCAGAGGAGCTCTGAGGTCCCTTCCAACCTGAGCTTGGGCTCCAGATACTTTTGGTTTTAAGTTGCTATTGAAGAGGATAAATGTTTATAAATGTCTGAGGGGCTGGGGGTCAAGAGGGAGGGGACAGGCTCTGCTCAGC
This sequence comes from Indicator indicator, assembly GCF_027791375.1. Taxonomy (NCBI): domain Eukaryota; kingdom Metazoa; phylum Chordata; class Aves; order Piciformes; family Indicatoridae; genus Indicator; species Indicator indicator. The sequence goes on from NC_072013.1 coordinate 37,576,595, forward strand.
TGCACCCTGGGATAGGACAAGGGGCAATGGATGGAAACTCCAGCACAGGAGGTTCCACCTCAACATGAGGAGGAACTTCTTGACTGGGAGGGTCCCAGAGCACTGGAACAGGCTGCCCAGAGAGGTTGTGGAGTCTCCTTCTCTGGAGCCTTTCCAGCCCCATCTGGATGCGTTCCTGTGTGACCTGTGCTGGATTCTCTGCTCCTGCTCTGGCAGGGAGGTTGGACTCAATGATCTTTGGAGGTCCTTTCCAACCCCTAACATCCTCTGATCCTGCATAAAACCTTTTGCTGTCATACCTGTGTGCCCCTAAGGCTCTCAGTGCATTTGTGTCCTCTCTGCTGCAGCAGATGTGATGTATAAAAGCTTGCACCCTTTGTCCATTGTTTCACAATTCAGGACTTGTTGTCTTCACACAGTTGCTGTCTGTGATTCTGTGACGGATTCCATTTCTGCCTTCTTTGAGCAGTTTGAGCCCTTTGTTCACCTCTTGTCCGTTCACCCATTTTTAGTTGTTTGGTTTTGCTTCTTTAGCTGTTCCATTGTCCTTCCACAATAATTCTCTTATCCATTTACAGGCCCTGTTTAATGCAGTGACAGGACACACAGAGTTGCTTCCTCTGTGCTGTGGGCTTTTAGTTAAAACACAATCTCATTTCCTTCTTGCAACCTATTACTTATTATAGAATCACAGAATTGTCAGGCTTGGAAGGGACCTCAAGGAGCATCCAGTTCCAACTGGGCAGGGACACCTCACACCAGAGCAGATTGCCCAGAGCCTGTTCAGCCTCACCTTGAATACCTCCAGGGATGGAGCCTCAACCACCTCCCTGGGCAACCTGTGCCAGTGTCTCACCACCCTCATGGGGAAGAATTTCTTCCTAACATCCAATCTGAGTCTACCCATTTCTAGTTTTGCTCCATTCCCCCCAATCCTGTCACTCCCTGACACCCTAAAAAGTCCCTCCCCAGCTTTCTTGTAGCTCTCTTCAGATACTGGAAGGCCACAAGAAGGTCTCCTGGGAGCCTTCTCCTCTCCAGACTGCACAACCCCAACTCTCTCAGTCTGTCTCCAGAGCAGAGCAGCTCCAGCCCTCTGCTCATCCTTGTGGCCATTCTCTGGACACCTTCCAGCATCTCCAGATCCTTCCTGGAACAGAGGCTCCAGAACTGGACCCAGAGCTCCAGGTGTGGTCTCAGCAGAGTGGAGCAGAGGGGGAGAATCCCCTCCCTGCCCTGCTGGCCACACTTCTCTTGCTGCAGCCCAGGCTCTGCTTGGCTCTCTGGGCTGCAAGTGCTCACTGCTGGCTCATGCTGTTGAGCTTCTCATCCCCCAGCACCCCCAAGGCCTTTTCTCCAGGGCTGCTCTCAAGCCATTACTTCATGGTAGATGTTAATTGCAAGCTTTAACATTTCAAATGTTGTAGTACTTTATGATAAAGAAAATATTATTAAAAGCTCCTTGCCTCTAGATTCAGATTTCTTTTCCTAACACACTGATAGCTTTTCAGTCAAGGTTATTTTTGTATAATCCATATTGCTTACACACTTTAAAGTCATGAAGTAGACTGATAGCAACTCTGGAAGTCAGCTAAGGAAGAATGTATCCAAATATTGGTTGGAAAATCAGATCAAATACTGATTAGAGTTACCTTTTCCTGCCATTCTGTGTCTGTATCATAACTAAAGTTCTGATGCTGTCTATTATTGACTATATCTAAGGATGGCAGAACAGGATCCACAACATTAGCCTGGCTGATCTCTCGTCAGGTTTTGTTCCTAATCACATTCTAAAACCATAGAGTTGAACAAGGAAATTTCAAATGTGTTGCTCTCAAACTTTAACAAGGTAATTGTTAGGAAAAGTGTGCAATTAATTCTTTCCTGCAGGACATTGTCTGCTTGCAGAAGCTTTAAAGCCAGCAATGCACATTCATGGAAGAGGAATCCACTTGCAAACTAGTAAATATGCAAACAGCCTCTCTGGTTTAGAAAGTTCCTGAATTGCAAATCAGGTTGCTGGAAGTGTACTGGAAAAGTACAATTTACCCTTTTGCAGGCTTTAATTTTTCACATCACCTGCTTTTTGGCTACTGAGACAGGTGAAATAGGCTTCTAGCTTGTCTCAACAAAGGGATATCATTTTGTTCACTAAGAAACTGAGTTACCTTCACTTCACAGTCACCACTCTGCATTGAGGGACTTCTCAGTTTACCTCTTCAGGGGTCTGTAAAATGAGGAACAAACACAGACTTTGTGTTGTGCCCCCAGATCTCTGTAAAGCAGGAATAGGTGACAGGGAAAAGTAAGGTGGTGGTGTTTAATTCATCATAAGAAGGACACAGAGCTGCTGGAGTGAGTCCAGAGGAGGCCACAAAGATGATCCCAGGGCTGGAGCAGCTCTGCTGTGAGGACAGGCTGAGGGAGCTGGGGGTGTTCAGCCTGGAGAAGAGAAGACTCCAGGGGGACCTCAGAGCTGCCTGCCAATAGCTGAAGGGATCCTGCAGGAAGGCTGCAGAGGGAATTCTCATCAGGGTGTCTAGAGACAGGCCAAGGGGGAATGGTTTGAAGCTGAGTCAGAGCAGGGTTAGAGTGGAGCTGAGGAAGAAGTTCTTCAGTAGGAGGGTGCTGAGACTCTGGCACAGGCTGCCCAGGGAGGCTGTGGCTGCCTCCTCCCTGGGAGTGTTGAAGGCCAGGTTGGATGTTCTAAAATGCATTGCAGCTACCAGCAGGTGTAACAAATATTTCTATTTATTTAAGACTTTCTGGTGTATATTTGCTTTCTCTCACTGGCTTAGAGAAAAACTTTCTGTTTGATGAAAGTTTGCTGGAGCTGCAGTGGTTGGAATTAGTGACTGAATGAAGCATCAAGCTGCATGAGTAAAAGGTATGCCTGAATGGGCAACAAATTCCATCATTTATTACTTTTTTTCCTTTTTTCCCCCCTTGGGATGGAGTACTCTGAAAACAAGGAAACAAGCAGTAAATGAGAAGTGGAAAATGACAGTTAAGTTAGAGCTGTTTGGAGCTGCTTCTGTCCAGTGAATTGTTTGCTTTTCTGCTTGTTTGCCTTTTGTGAAGGACCAACAGTTTTGTGTTCTCAGTGCTGAGATCCTTGTTTGTCTGGGGTCATTTTTCAGCATAGGAGCACTTGCCATCTGATTTTATATCTTGTTTCATGATGCCCTTCAGAGCAATCTCTGCATTCTGTGATCTCCACCCTCATCCTTTTTGGGCACCATGTGCCAGTGTTTCCTGATGTTTAGCCAAACCCTTCTGTGCTTCAGTGTGGGCTCAGGCTGGTTCTGTCACTGGGGACCACTGAAAGGAGCCTCTCTCTGTCTTCTAGTGTGAGGTGTCCCTGCCCATGGCAGGGGGGTTGGAACTAGATGATCCTTGTGGTCCCTTCCATCCCTGACTGATTCTATGATTCTTTACACCCTGCTTTAGAGATCCAAGCTGATCTTCTAGAAGTGCCCCCAGGCAACCAGCAGCAGAGCAAGAGGACACAGTCTCAAGCTGTGCAGGGGAAAGTTTAGGCTTGAGCTTAGAAAGAAGTTCTTCACAGGCAGAGAGATTGCCCTTGGAATGTGCTGCCCAGGGAGGTGATGGGGTCAATGTCCCTGGAGGTGTTTAAGAAGGGACTGGATGAGGCCATGGTCTGGTTGATGAGTTAGGGTTGGGTTGGACTTGATGATCTTGGTTGGTATCTTCCAACCTGATTGATTCTGTGATTCTTGCCCATGAAGATGGTGAGACACTGGCACAGGTTGCCCAGGGAGGTGGTGGAAGCCTCATCCCTGGAGGTTTTTGCAGCCAGGCTGGATGTGGCTGTGAGCAACCTGCTGTAGTGTGAGGTGTCCCTGCCCATGGCAGGGGGTTGGAACTGGATGCTCCTTGAGGTCCCTTCCAACCCTAACAATTCTGTGCCTGTGTGATCTCATGTCAGACAAGACATGCCCACTCCCCCCTAGTTTGGGTGATGTCAGCAGAGCTGTGTTTTCTGAGCTTTGGAAGCCTGTCACTATGCTGGATAATAGCAGGTTGGTTGTGCAGCATCCTGCTGAACTTGCCTAGGCTCCCACAAAGCCTGCCAGGAAGACAGTGGCTGTAGGGCATAAATGTGTCAGCTGTCCCCAGTGCAGAGATTGCTCTGAAGGGCTTTATGAAACAAATTAGATGCAAATCATCTGGCAAGTGGCTCCAACCCAAGCCATGCTATGGTTCTGTGATGTGAGTTTATTGCACGGCAGTTAAATGTATTTCAGTATATCAATTTATGATGCCCTTGCTTTTATGCTGTACAATGCTTTGAGTAATGAATTAGGTTTATGAATTCTTACCATCTGGTACTTTCAAAGCATGCTTTTGAGGAATAAAGAAAGTATAAAAGAGCTGCTACTCTCTGCCTTGCCTCTGCTTTAGAAGGAAGATTAACCAAAGCAATCTCCAGAACTTCTTATGTCTGAGAAGTGATGAAAGCCATCTGCCCACCTAAAGTGTTGGCACCTTGAGTTGAGTGCTGGCACCTTGCTACATACCTGCCTCAAAAGTGGCACACCTGCCTTCTTTGAAACTCTGTAGCTTTTCATGCTGGCTTAGGTTTCATCCATGGGAGTTCCTCCATCATTCTCTTGGCATAAACATTTGTGTACACAGGATCAGAGGATGTCAGGGGCTGGAAAGGACCTCCAAAGATCATTAAGTCCAACCCCTCTGCCAGAACAGGACCAGAGAATCCAGCACAGGTCACACAGGAACACATCCAGATGGGGCTGGAAAGGCTCCAGAGAAGGAGACTCCACAACCTCTCTGGGCAGCCTGTTCCAGTGCTCTGGGACCCTCCCAGTCAAGAAGTTCCTCCTCCTGTTGAGGTGGAACCTCCTGTGCTGCAGTTTCTCTCCACTGCCCCTTGTCCTATCCCAGGGCACAACTGAGCAGAGCCTGTCCCTGTCCCCTCCCTCCTGACCCCCAGCCCTCAGCTATTGATAGACATTGATCAGATCCCTCTCAGCCTTCTCCTCTCCACACTAACCAGCCCCAGGGCTCTCAGCCTCTCCTCCCCAGGCAGTGCTCCAGTCCCTTCAGCATCCTTGCAGCCTTGCCTTGGACTCTCTCCAGCAGATCCCTGTCCCTCCATGCAGAACTTGTTATCCACCAGCACTCCCAGGTCTTTCTCCTTGGGGCTGCTCTCCAGCAGATCCCCTCCCAGCCTGTCCTGCTGCAGTTGATTATTGCTTCCCAGGTGCAGGACTCTGCACTTCTCCTTCTTGACCCTCAGTAGGTTCCTCTCTGCCCAGCTCTCAGTCTGTCCAAGTCTCTGAATGGCCTCACAGCCTTCAGGTGTCTCAGCCAAGCCTCCCAGTTTGGTGTCATCAGCAAACTTGCTGAGCAGACTCTGTCTGTCTGTCTGTCTGTCCCCTCATCAGTGTCATTGAGGAAGATGTTTAACAGGACCAGAGCCAGCATTGATCCCTGGGAGACTCCACTAGTCCCAGCTCTCCAGCTGGACTTGGCAGCATTGAGCTAGGAGAACCAGCAGCAGAGGCTGGGAATGGCAGACCTGGTGAATGATCTGCCTCTGGTGCCAGAGAAGGGCTGTGTCAGCAGAGGTGAACTATGACTCTTTTGCCCAAATCCCAAAGAATGTTAAGTATAGGGCAGGCCCCCACAGAGAGTAGATCTTTTGTTAAGAGAGAGCTGCAGATCTCTCTCCTCCTGCTAGCCACACTAAGAGCTGATTGTTAGCAGCACTTTCAAAGGCTGCTGTGTGCCTCAGTTACCATGTGACCTCAAGGAGCAGAACAGCAAGGCAGGATGTTGGCAAGGTTCATGCCCTGCAAACTCAGGCAGTGCTTACCCAGCTGAGGTGCCAGAAGGGTCACAGCTGTTCCTGGGGACCTGAGGCTGCTGCTTTGTTAAGTCTGCCTAGGTGAATCTGAAACCCTCAGCACAAGAAGGCCATGGACCTCATGGAGCAGGTCCAGAGGAGGGGCAAGAAGATGATCAGATGAATGCCTCTGCTACAAGGACAGGCTGAGGGAGCTGGGGGTGTTCAGCCTGGAGAAGAGAAGGCTCCAGGCAGACCTAAGAGCAGCCTGCCAGGACCTGAAGGGGCTACAAGAAGGCTGCCAAAGGCCTGCACGGACAGGACCAGGGACAATGGTTTGAAGTGCAGATTGAGATTGGATGTGAGGAACAAGTTCTGCACCAGGAGGCTGCTGGAATGCTGCAACAGGTTGCCCAGGGAGGGATTTGAGCCCCATCTTTGGAGATACTCAAGGAGAGAATCAACAGGGCTCTGGGCAAGCTGTTCTAGTGGAGGATGTCCCTGCTGAGTGCAGGGGGCTTGGGCTGGATGACCTTTAGAGGTCCCTTCCAACCTAAACCATTCTAGGATTCTAATATCAAGAAGTCAAAGGAACTAAGAGCAGAAAATCTGGAAGTTCATAGACCTAACCAGTTGTGATTGCAGCAGAGCAGTCCTGCAGTCTTCCCTTGCTGGAATGTTCTAAGTAAAGGCTTGTTAGAGAGGATGTAGGGATTTAGATGTTATTCCTAGGTGGAATCACTGAAGTTGTGCCTGGTGAAGCATCTGTCCCTTTTGATTTTGTGTATCAAAAGAGCTGCTTGTATATAGGAAGCTTCACCTGCAGCTGAACAAGACCAGCTCTGCATTACAGTACTCCACATCCTCTAGATTTCAAGGTGATGACCAGGTTGTGTTTCTTTCCCTCTTCTCTCTATGTTCTCTCAACAGAAAAAAAGAACAAAATGAAAGAAAACAAAACAAAACCCCCAAAAAAAGCCTAAAAAAAAAACCCCAACCCAAAAATTACCTAGGCACTGTGATAATTTCCTGACCTGGTCCTTTGGCTCATGCTTTGATGTTCTTCTGGGTTTTTAGCAGCTGCACTGTTCCAGACCCCTTAGTGTTAGAGAACACAGAGTGAAATGGAAAGGCTTGGGACTATTTCTAACCTTGTTTAAATTAGGAGTTGATTCTTTTCTTCCAGTTGAAGAAGGAGAAGCCAAGCCAGGGGACTGGAAATAGACTCAGGGATTAATTTTGCTTTAGAAGCAGGTAGCAGTGGGATATTGATAATCTAAGAGTGAACTCCAGTTGCCTGTTCAGGTTTGCTGCAGCTTCTGGGCCAATGTCTTACATCAGTACCAAGCTGTAAGGAAAGTCTTCTGCTTCTTTGGCCAAATGCAGCCATGCAATGGATTGAGGGACAGCATAGCTGGAGGCCCAGGTGGTAAATGTACACCTTAACAATCCAGCGATCACTAAACCTGGGTAATCCATGTCCAGCCTCCTCCTGTCTTTACTGCTGGCTCAAACTTCTCTGACTTTCAAGTTTCATGCTTTTAACTCTGCTGTACCTTTGGGTTTTGTTGTGCTCGTGCTGAAGGGAAGAGCTGTGCAGTACTCTGTGAAGGCACTTAACCTCTCTAATTCATCTTCATCTGATAGAATTAAGGCAAAGAATTCTTTTGTATCTCTTGCTGTTGGGTACCTTTCCAGGTGTTCATCTGTGTTTGTGATTGCTCTTTGATCCAGCTGGCTTGTCTGCAGTGATTGTATGCTTGCACTTCAGTCTAAATCACTGTATCTAATGCCTGTGGGTTTGTATTTCAGATGAGTGTGCATGCATGGGCACCTTCTGATGTCCCAGCATCTCTACCTTCATCTGCAGAGCTAAGCAAACCTGAACTTTCCTCTTGTTATTGCTATCTTGACATCTTTTCCCCAGTTTTCCCTGTCAGAATGGAAGATCTCTTCCATGTACCTTCTGTTCTCAGAGGAAAATCTGCTCAAGTGGTCTTACAAATAAGGACAATAACTGTGCTCAGATTTTCTTTTGCATCTAATTGTACACCAAGATCTCTCACACCTGCATTTTGGACCTGGTGGTGCTGTCTGAAACACACAGAGTCACAGAAACATTCAGGTTGGAAGAGACCCTCAGGAGCACCAAGTCCAACCCACAACCCTACTCTACAAGGCTCACCCCTAAACTATAGCCCCAAGCACCACAGCCAAACCACCTTGAAACACAGCCAGGCTTGGGGACTCCACCACCTCCCTGGGCAGCACATTCCAATCCTTGACCACTCTGTCTGTGAAATGTTTTTCCTGTTGTCCAGTCTAAACCTCCCCAGACATAGCTTGAGGCCATTCCCTCTTGTTCTGTCACCTGTGAGAAGAGACCAGCAGCAGCAGCACTGTGCTGGAGCTGACACCTTCCTTTCTTACTCTAATGCAATGTACTGTTCTTATTTTCACAGAGTACCAAGCTGCCATTTTGCATTTAAAGAGAGAGCACAAAGAAGAAATTGAAACATTAAAGGTAAGCTTTTGGAATGATTGTTGTTTTTTTTTTTTTTCCTTCCTTTCCCTGACTCTGGAGGAGTTTAAACATTTCAGTAGCACAAACATAAAAACTACTTGCCATCAAATGTGTTAAGAGCTTGTTTCCTTCTACAAGTGATTGATTTTCATCTGGCTGCCAGCTCAGGATGAATGTAGTGGTGATCCATAGATGCACTTCTGTATGATGGCAGAAAGGCCTTTGCCAGGGCCATGGGCAGTGGCATTGAGGGCACCCTCAGCAGGTTTGCCACTGACACCAGGCTGTGTGGTGTGCTGCACTCACCTGAGGGAAGGCATCCATCCACTCTCTCTTCCTTGTTGCTTCTGCTTACCACTGCCTCCATGCCCCTTCCTTAACAGCCTGCTAGGGGTGTTCAGCCTGGAGAAGAGGAGGCTCAGGGGAGACCTCATTGCTCTCTACAACTACCTGAAGGGAGGTTGCAGCCAGGTGGGGGTTGGTCTCTTCTCCCAGGGACCAGCAGCAGAACAAGAGGACACAGTCTCAAGCTGTGCAGGGGGAAGTTTAGGCTGATCTTAGAAAGAAGTTCTTCACAGACAGAGAGATTGGTCATTGGAATGTGCTGCCCAGGGAGGTGGTGGGGTTGACATCCCTGGAGGTGTTTAAGAAGGGACTGGATGAGGCATTTAGTGCCATGGTCTGGTTGATGAGTTAGGGTTGGGTGATCAGTTGGACTTGGTGATCTTGGAGGTCTCTTCCAACCTGGTTGATTCTGTGATTCTGTGGTTCTGTGCTGCTTGGTTATTGGACCTCAGCCCAAGCTGGTGTAAGGCATCAGGTTGGTGAAAGATGCATAGTGCCTAAATTGCTGTGAAATGTTGCCCTGGTGGCTGATTTCCAGCAGTTAGTGTTTTAAGGCTTTCCTGAAATAGACTCTGCATGTAGCTTATGGTGTCCAGTACTGATGAATAAATTAGCATCACATGCTGCTCTGACTTCTGAGTGCTGGGCCAACAGAGCAGTGCTCCTGGCTTCTTCCTCTATGACCTTGACAATGGATTCCTTGTCCTAGAATGTGACCCCTCATAGATGCATCCTTTTGCCTTGTACAGTTGTTTTGGAGCTCTTAATTTCTCTGGAAAGTGTGGAACACCATGTGAAAATTTATATATAGTGCCAGAGGAATGGCTAAAAAGTATTTAGGCTGGAAATACTGAATTCCTGTCCTCTTACTATGTCCAAAGAAGGTCAAGACTGAAGTTATCCATTTTGTGAAGAGAATGTCCAATCTTCTTGTAGCATGTTGTGTATCTTTCCTAGTGGGTGAAATCTGAGACTGATGCTGCTACATGGGCTTGCTGCTTTGAGAAATCAGAAATTGTTAGTTCTACTTGGAAGTTTTAGTAGTTTTCTGAATGAAAAGGTGTCACCACACCTGGCTGGACAGCAGAGTGCAGAGGGTTGGGATCAGTGGCACAGAATCAGCTTGGAGGCCTGTGACCAGTGGTGTTCCCCAGGGGACAAGTTTTGTTCAATAGCTTCATCAGTGACCTGGCTGAGGGCATTGAGAGTACCCTCAGCAAGTTCCTGATGATACCAAACTGGGGGTGGCTGACACCCCTCAGGCTGTGCAGCATCCAACCAGAGCTGGACAGGCTGAGAGCTGGCTGCAGGCAAACCTCATGAAGGGCAATAAGGACAAGTGCAGAGTCCTGCAGCTGGGCAGGAATAACAGCAGGCACCAGGACAGGTTAGAGACTGCCCTGCTGGAAAGCAGCTCCACAAAGAAAGACCTTGGAGTGCTGGTGGGCAGCAAGTTCTGCATGGGACAGCAAAGTGCCCTTGTGGCCAAGAGAGCCAATGGGATCCTGGGGGGCAGCAAGAAAAGTGTGGCCAGCAGGGCTAGGGAGGTTCTGCTGCCCCTCTGCTCTGCCCTGCTGAGACCACAGCTGCAATCCTGTATCCAGTTTGGGACTCCCCAGTTCCAGAGAGACAGAGACCTGCTGGAGAGAGTCCAAGGGAGAGCCAGGAGGATGCTTAGGGGACTTGAGCATCTCCCCTGTGAAGAGAGCCTGAGAGCCCTGGGGCTGTTTAGTCTGGAGAAGAGAAGGCTTGGATGGGATCTTATCTATCAATATCTGAGGGGTGGGTGTCAGGATAGCTCTGTTTGGTGGTGCCCAGTGACAGGACAAGGAACAACAGGCTGCCCAGAGAGGTTGTGGAGTCTCCCTTCTCTGGAGACTTTCCCAACCCCACCTGGATGCATTCCTGTGTGGACTATCCTGGGTGATGCTGCTCTGGCAGGGAGGTTGGACTGGATGATCTCTGAAGGTCCCTTTCAACCTCTAACATTCTGTGATTCTGTGATTTAAAGCTTTTCTCCCCTCATTCATTCCCCCTTAAGAGGCTCTTTCCATGTTCCCAGTGTTCAAACATATTTAAAAAAGCAGTTGTTTTTTTTTTTCACTCTCCCAATCTCTGTTGTTAGCCTTTCTTATTTTGTCTTCAGTTTCAAAGGATTTTTTTTCCTGGGGCTTTGTGATTCATTTAAAAATTATTGCTTTTCCCTGAAATAGTTTCAGTGTGTAATATTTGAAGATAAAAGCAAGAGGGCAGGAGTTTTATTCAATCTTTGTGTTACCAGTGTTTGCCCTGCTAAAAATGGAATGCATTAGAGATGCATTAGAGAAGGCCAAGCATTGTCTATATAGTCTCTTTCTTGTGGCTTTTCATTATGTGAAGATATGTTTTAAGATTAAAAAAAAAATAGGAATTTCTACACCCTGCAATGCATATAGAACTTCACATCATCAAATTTTATAGGTGAATCTATAGGGAGGTCAAATTGTGTCATGATTTAGAGTGTAATAACTTGTTGCATTTTATTCTTTGGAGGTACAACTGAAAAAAATACGGAATGATAGAATGGTTTGGGTTGGAAGGGACCTCCAAAGGTCATCCAGGCCACCCCTCTGCAGTCAGCAGGGACAACCTCAACTAGATCAGGTTGCTCAGAGTCCTGTCAAGCCTCACCTTGAGTATCTCCAGGGATGGAGCCTCAACCACTTCCCTGGGCAACCTGTTGCAGAGTTCCACCTACCTCCTGGTGCAGAACTTGTTCCTAGTATCTAATCTAAATCTGTATAGTAGAAATAAAATCTTAGGTTTTCCCCACGTGCCTTTAACTGCAGATCCTAATTGCTGTGTTCAGAGCACTTCTGGGATTTTTTTTCACCCATTCCTTAAGGTGTAAGAATATTTCTTTATTAAGACATAAGAATATTTCTTGTCTCCACTGCTGGATTTCTTCCTTTCCCTGCCGCTGCCACTAGATGTCAGCTGAGGCTTTCTGAAGGTCTCAAAGCACCTCACAGGTTCTCCAGGTGGCTGCAAGTTCCATGCTTCTAAACTGTGGAAGTTGCTGTGATGGTAGCATCCTGCCTGCTCTTCGTGGATCTGGCACAGCCTTAGGTTTAGGTTGTAGGTTGTGGCCTTGAAATTACAGAACCACAGAGTCACAAAATGTTAGGGGTTGGGAGGAGCAGCAGAGATCATCCAGCCCAATCCTCTGCCAAAGCAGGATCACCTAGGGCAGGTCACACAGGATCCAGACAGAGATCTGCTGAGGAAAGTCCAGGGGAGGCTACAAGGATAATTATGGGACTTGAATATCTCTGCTATGAAGAAAGACTGAGAGCCCTGGGGCTGTTAGTGTGGAGAGGAGAAGGCTGAGAGGGATCTGATCAATGTCTATCAATAGCTGAGGGGTGGGGGTCAAGATGAAGGTGCCAGGCTCTTTGTGGTGTTACCCAGTGACAGGACAAGGAACAACAGGGACAAGCTGGCACACAGGAGGCTTCACCTCAACACAAGGAGACATTTCTGTATGGTGAGGGTGTTGGAGCCCTGGAGCAGGCTGCCCAGAGAGGTTGTGGAGTCTCCTTCTCTGGAGACATTCAGAACCCACCTGGATGTGTTCCTGAGTGATCTGCCCTGTGTGATCCTGCTCTGGCAGGGGGGTTGGACCAGGCAATCTCTAGAGGTTCCTTCCAACCCCTAACACTCTGTGATTCTGTGATCTATAAGTAGAGATTGAAGAGCAGTGGCTAAAAGTGGCACAAAACAAGTTTTAAGAGTGTGGAAGAAAAAGGAACATGAAATGGAAAGGGACAACAGCAGTCAAAATTGTCTGAGAAAGTCAAAATGATTAATTTTTATTCTGTAATGAGACCACAAAGGCATAAAAACATCTTCTCAGTTACTGTATGAAATACTAAATCATTGCCTATGTGCCAGCCTGCCTTCACATCCCTCATGCTTCAGATCTGCTTCCCTGGCCCTTTGTCTTTACCTTTCCTCACTGATTTTCCTTCACAGCCTGTGTGAATCCTTCTATTGCTCTTTCTTTTCACTCTGAGCATAACAAAAGCTTCTCTCTTCCTACAGTTGGAAAGTTGTAATTGGGCTGTGGGAGGGCAGTGGTGAAGTGTTGAAAGCTGCTGTGTGCCAGAATGCTTATTTAAAAAAAAAACAAAACAACCTCCCCTTGATAGCAGAGGGTGATGTAACTTTCATTTTGACAATTTAAAATGTCTTTTGTTTATATGTAAATGTGAAATTGCATTTCAGTTTCACAAAGCACATCAGAAATGAGATGCTTTGAGATCGAATCAAAACATTTTGAAAAGAGCTGAATTTGTCTAACTATTTTTCTTTTTTTGGTAGATAGTTTATTACCAAAAAAGTGGAGACTTTTTTTTTAACAAATTCATTCAAAATTTTTCTTACCTGGCCGCTCTTAGCTTTGTGTGAATTCGTGTAGGGGACAGAAACCATCCCTGGATGTGCTCAAAGGTCATTCAGATGTGGTGCTTGAGATGTGGTTTAGGGGTGAGCTTGGCAGAGTAGGGTTGATGGTTGGACTTGGTGATCCTGGGGGGGGTGCTTTTCCAACCTGAATGATTCTGTGACTCCACAGTTTTTCAGAAGCCACTCTGCTTTGAAATCTACCATTGACATCTGGGGAGGGGGGGGGGAGAGAAGGGGGCAATGCCAAATAGTGTTGAAAGCTTGGCTGTCCCACAGTGCTTCCCCACTTCTTAAACGTTGTTTGGTTAATTTGCTAACCTCTGGTAGTAAAATTTTGCTTCAGGCTGCTGCCATTTGAGTTCTACCCTTTACAAGATACAGTGCATCTGTAAGGTGGCCAGCTCCTTTGTCTGTTCTGGGCTGGATTTTCCTTGTCCCTGTATGCACAAATGGAAGGAAATCTGTGTCATGCACGCTTGTGTCTGCTGAGTTGGAGCTGCAGCTCAAAGAGCAGCCAAGGTCAGCAAGGGTTTATTAGTCAGGCTTTTCTAATGAGCTGCTCAGGCTTTTCAGCACTGCCATGTGGTGCTACTGATGAAGGTCTCCCAGCTTGTGGTTAATTATTAATACTGCTCTGCCTGACTTGAACATTTGCAGTCTTTTGTACTTGGCTGCTAAATGTCTCACCACAGTGTGTGTACTCCGTGGCTTTAGGAACCTTCTTCGTGGCTACTTGGCCCTCGTGAAGGAATTCTCCCTGTTCAGTGCACTGCAAGAGAGTGAAATATAAAGACATAGAAAGTAGGGGAAGGAAGGCAGTGGAATCCTATGAAACTGTATGAAAATGTCAATTTCAGTACTCCTGAAGTTCCCAGAGAAGGGGAGTGAGATTATCTGTAAAGTAGAAAAATCCCAGCATGGGAAAAATCAGCCTGCAATGAAAGATGTCCATGGTAATGCTAGAGGAGGAGTAGCAGTCTAGGGAATGATAGCAAAGGACACAAGCAATAAAACAGGAACTTTCTACAGGCTGCATGCAAGCAGACAAAGCTAGCAAGATCTCTTGGAGACGCTTGTTGGCAATTGCATCTTCATTCAAAAAGGAATCCTGGACTTTTTGTGGTGTGTGAAGATATTCCTCAGTTCAGTGCTTGATTATGTTTTAAAAACTTGGACTTTCTGAGGGCTATATTCCTGTCCTCCTCTATAAGCAAATTAGTGATGAGGTTTGAAGTACCTCAGCTGTTCTCTGATCACAGGATCACACAGAATAGCTCAGGTTGGAAAGGACCTCAGAGATCATCTCCACTACCTCCCCACCATGCCCAGGGAAACCTCTCAGCTAGACTCAGCTGCTTAAGGTCTCATCCAGCCTGGCCTTGAACATTGCCAGGCAGGAGGCAGCCACAGCCTCCCTGGGCAGCCTGTGCCAGAGTCTCAGCACCCTCCTACTGAAGAACTTTTTCCTCAGCTCCACTCTAACCCTGCTCTGCCTCAGCTTCAACCCATTCCCCCTTGGCCTGTCTCTGGACACCCTGATGAGAAGTCCCTCTGCAGCCTTCCTGCAGGATCCCTTCAGCTATTGGCAGGCAGCTCTCAGGTCCCCCTGGAGTCTTCTCTTCTCCAGGCTGGACACCCCCAGCTCCCTCAGCCTGTCCTCACAGCAGAGCTGCTCCAGCCCTGGGATCATCTTTGTGGCCTCCTCTGGACTCACTCCAGCAGCTCTGTGTCCTTCTCCTGCTGGGGACAGCAGAACTGGAGGCAGGATTGGAGGTGAGGTCTGAGCAGAGCCAAGGGGCAGAATCCCCTCTCCTGCCCTGCTGCCTGCCCTCCTCTAGATGCAACTTAGGACACGATCCCCCTGCTGGATGCTTACAGGAAGCAAAATTCTTCCTTCTGTTCTCCATTGACTTCTTATTTTCTGTATTTTTGATGCAACGAGTGCTTCCTTATTTTCCTTTAGTGCTTTCCTTCCTTATTTTCCTTTAGTGCTTTCCTTCCTTATTTTCCTTTAGTGCTTTCCTTCCTTATTTTCCTTTAGTGCTTTCCTTCCTTATTTTCCTTTAGTTGTGTGTTCACATATGATTGTTTTGTATCAGAGAGTTTAAATATTCAGCAAGGCTCTTTCCTTTTGTTGCACTGAGTTCATGTCGGTGCTGCTCTGTTTCCATCCGTGTGGTTTCACTGTAAGAAGTCAGTTTTGCCTGGGTGTCAGCTGCACAATGCACTCAATTCCACCTCCATCCAAGGCTTCTCCTTCTGGATTTGAGAAGTTGCCAGCAGTGTGGAACACAGTGCAAGGCTGTTTCGCTCTGTTGTGCTCTCTAGTGAAAATGTGCAGAGCAGCTATGGCTTAATTTAGAGCCTTAAAACCTCATCAAGGCTGAGCCTCCTGCTTAAATTAGACACATTAGAAAATGCTCTGCTTGATCAGGACTAAAATGAAATTCCTCTAAACGAAATTCATTGCCAAGCTCTGCACTTATAAATGAGTTTGGGGAAGTTAATCTATTTAATCTCATTGAATAAGTTCGTTATGTGCTCAGGGGAATGGAGGAGCACAAAACCCACAAACATGATGACATTAAAATGAAATTGTAACTTAAATTTACAGTTAATTAAATTGAAAATTAAATTTAAATTACATATTAAGATAATATTAAATTAATTTTAAATTAAACATTAAATTACACGTTACTATTAAATTATTTTAAAATTAAATATTAATATTAAATTCATGTAAAATTAAATGTTAAACTAATATTAAATTTATTTTAAATTAAATTTTAAATTAATTTTAAATTAAAATTTAAATTCATTTTAATTTTATTTTAAATTTTAAGTTAATATTAAATTATTTTAAATTGAATTTTAGATTAAATTTTAAATTAATACTAAGTTAAATTTAAATTAAATTTTAAATTAATACTAAATTAAATTTAAATTAAATTTTAAATTAATACTAAGTTATATTTTAATTAAATTTTAAATTAATATTAAATTAAATTAAAATTAATTTTAAATTAATACTAAGTTAAAATAAAATTAATTTTAAAAATTAATTTTTAAATTAATTTTGAAATAGAATTTTAAATAATAATTTGAATCGAATTTTAACCCAAAATTTAAATTGAATCTTTAATTCAAATTTTCATTTTAAATTTAAAACTGAATTTGAAATTGGACTTTTAAAATAAATCTTGAATTTTAAAATAAATGGTAAATTGTTCTTTAAACTAAATTTTAACTTTAGTTTCTAAAATAAATTTTAAACTAAATTTTAACTTCAATTTAAAAATAAATTTTAAGATGAATATTTAAATTAAATTTTAATTGAATTTTAAAGTAAATTTTAAATGGAATTTTAAAATTAAATTTTTAATTGAATTTTAATTTTTAAGTAGATTTTTAAAAGTTAAATTTTACACTGACTTTAAAAGTAAATTTTAAATTGAATTTTAAATTGTAAATTGATTTTTTAATAATAAATTTTTCATTGGATTTTAAACTAAATCTTAAATTGCATTTTCAATAGAAATGTAAATTAATTTACATTTTAATTTAACTTTTAAATGTTAATTGTTACATTTTAAACTAATTTTGAAATTAAATTTAAACTGAATTTTAACTGAAGTTAAAGTTAAATTACGACATTTTTGGAAGCCCCCTGTAAGGTAGGAAATAATTGTCTGCAAGGGAAATGAGGTGAAATGTGAGCATGGGAGTCCAAAAGCCTCTAAGAATCAAACAGTAGCAATGAAATGGGAAGTCAAAGCTCTGAAACAAACCTTTTATGCATATTCAGTAAAGGCTCTGCAGAGGTAGTGCTCATTTTGCCTCTTGCATCTCCTGCTGCTGAGCAAGTCTTGATTTGGCCACTTCCCCAAAGCTGCCAAAGGTCCCAAAGGCACCAAAGCAAAACCGCTCAGGCAAAACTCAGTTCCACTGATTGATGGATGCCACAGGTCACACTGGGTTAGGTGGGGATGGTGCTGGCTTAGGTGGGGATGGTGCTGGCTTAGTTGGGGATGGAGCTGGGTTAAGTGGGGATGGCTCTGGGTTAGGTGGGGATGGCTCTGGGTTAAGTGGGGATGGTGCTGGCGTAGGTGGGGGTGGCTCTGGGTTAGGTAGGGATGGCTCTGGGTTAAGTGGGGATGGTGCTGGCGTAGGTGGGGATGGCTCTGGGTTAGGTGGGGATGGTGCTGGGTTAAGTGGGGATGGTGCTGGCTTAGGTGGGGATGGCTCTGGGTTAGGTGGGGATGGCTCTGGGTTAAGTGGGGATGGGCTGGCTTAGGTGGGGATGGCTCTGGGTTAGGTGGGGATGGCTCTGGGTTAAGTGGGGATGGTGCTGGCGTAGGTGGGGATGGCTCTGGGTTAGGTGGGGATGGTGCTGGGCTAAGTGGGGATGGTGCTGGCGTAGGTGGTGATGGCTCTGGGTTAGGTGGGGATGGCTCTGGGTTAAGTGGGGATGGTGCTGGCTTAGGTGGGGATGGCTCTGGGTTAGGTGGGGATGGCTGGGTTAAGTGGGGATGGTGCTGGCGTAGTGGGATGGCTCTGGGTTAGGTGGGGATGGCTCTGGGTTAGTGGGTGGCTGGTAGTGGGATGGCGCTGGCTTAGGTGGGGATGGTGCTGGCTTAGGTTGGGGATGGCTCTGGGTGGTGGTTAGGTGGGGATGGCTCTGGGTTAAGTGGGGATGGTGCTGGGTTAAGTGGGGATGGTGCTGGCTTAGGTGGGGATGGTGCTGGCTTAGTTGGGGATGGCTCTGGGTTAAGTGGGGATGGTGCTGGCGTAGATGGGGATGGCTCTGGGTTAGGTGGGGATGGCTCGGTTAAGTGGGGATGGTGCTTGCTTAGGTGGGGATGGTGCTGGCTTAGTTGGGGATGGCTCTGGGTTAGGTGGGGATGGCTCTGGGTTAAGTGGGGATGGTGCTTGCTTAGGTGGGGATGGCTCTGGGTTAAGTGGGGATGGTGCTGGCGTAGATGGGGATGGCTCTGGGTTAGGTGGGGATGGTGCTGGCTTAGGTGGGGATGGCTCTGGGTTAGGTGGGGATGGCTCTGGGTTAAGTGGGGATGGTGCTGGCTTAGGTGGGGATGGCTCTGGGTTAGGTGGGGATGGCTCTGGGTTAAGTGGGGATGGTGCTGGCTTAGGTGGGGATGGCTCTGGGTTAGGTGGGGATGGCTCTGGGTTAAGTGGGGATGGTGCTGGCGTAGGTGGGGATGGCTCTGGGTTAAGTGGGGATGGTGCTGGCTTAGGTGGGGACAGTGTTGGCTTAGGTGGGGATCACCCTTCAAAGGGTGCTTTGAACCAGAAGTCTAGGAGCCTGCCTCCCAACCCCCTTTTTGATGATGAGGAAAAGCAGTCTACAAGAAGTGGGAAGATGTGTAGAGATGTGAGAGGTGGAAAATGGTGACAGGGAAACTTGGATGAGGCTGGCAAGCTGGATGGAGAAAGAAATAGGCTGGAAGTGAAGACAGAAAGTTGTAGGGGATAGACTGCAGTGATTATGGGCAAGAAAGCCAGGGGCGTCCTGGGGTGGATTAGGAAGATGTGATGAGGAGGTCTAGAGGGGTTCTTTTCCCCTCTCCTCTGCCCTGCTGAGGCCACATCTGGAGTATTGTGTCCAGTTCTGGGCCCTCAGTTCAAGCAGGACCTCAGGGAACTGCTTGAGAGAGTCCAGCACAGAGCCCCAGAGCTGCTGCAGGCAGTGGAACATCTCCTGTGAGGCCAGGCTGAGGGAGCTGGGGCTTGGAGCTTGGAGCTGAGGAGCCTGAGGGCTGCCCTCATTGCTGGGGATAAAGATGTGCAGGGCTGGAGCCAGGCTCTGCTCAGGGATGGCCAAGGACAGCACAAGGGGCACTGGGGGCAAGCTGGAACAGAGGAGGTGCCAGGAGAACAGGAGGGAAAACTTTTTCCCTGTGAGGGTGCTGGAGCCCTGGAGCAGGCTGTCCAGAGAGGTTGTGGAGCCTCCTTCTCTGGAGACTTTCCAGCCCCACCTGGATGTGTTCCTGTGTGAGCTGCCCTGGGTGACCCTGCTCTGGCAGGGGGTTGGACTGGATGAGCTCTGGAGGTCCCTTTCCCCCCCTAACATTCTGTGATTCTGTGGCTTGGATTTGGGCATCCCAGTGCAGGTTTTATTTCTCAGTAGCCAATTCACCCCAGAATGTAGATCTTAGACTGAATGCAGTCAGTTGAGGATTTGACTTTGTCTTTGTTGGTCAGTACACAATATCCTTCCTTGTTTATTGATCAAAATGTGATCTGATTGTAGATAGCTTTGTGGTGGATTTTTCCACTGTCACAAGTTTTAATTTGCCAGACTATTTCTTCTTTTCCTATAAACTGGATTTTTTAGGGTGTGTTTGGTAGGTGTGTGATCTCATTGGCTGTATTTTGGGCACAGAAGTGTAAGGTTTGTAAATTCATTGTGATGCTTTTGTTCATCTCACAGTTGATTGTTACCTTGCAGCTTGGATGCCAGAATAGCAAGATAGTCACTTAGAAAACAAGGTGGGTCATTGGGATCTTATCCAAAGGGTGGTGGTCAAGGGCTCCATGTCCAGATGGACATGGGTGACAAGTGCTGTCCCTCAAGGGTCTGTACTGGGACCAGTGCTGTTCAATATCTCCATCAATGCTACCAACAGTGAGACTGAGGCACCCTCAGCGAGTTTGCAGATGACACCAAGCTGAGTGGTGCTGCTGATAAGTCTGAAGGATGAGATGGATGCCTTCCAGAGGGACCTGGACAGGCTGGAAAGTTGGAAGGAGAATCTCCTGAGGTTCAACAAGGCAAAGTACAAGGTCCTGCACCTAGGCCAGCATAGGTATTCTTAGCATTCTTAAAACAAAATTTCTCTTCTCACAGAAAGAATATGTTCAGTTTCTGCAAGTGTGGAGGTACTTTGTTGCCAGAGCAAACTCTCAACAGGATTTGGCTGCCTATTTCCTGTTGCAAAGTAGAATCCCTTGTTACCTGTTAGCCTTCTACAGATAACTTTATCTTGGCTTGCTGTTTCCCGTCTCCTGTCCTTACACTACCTTTTGCTGCAACCAAATCATTGGTTGCCACGGAAGAGAATGTGATCTGTATCATGACTTTCGTATGCAGTTACATGGTGTTGGCTTAAGGGACTTAGCTTGGCTGCTGCTTGCCAGGAAATTAGTTCTCGACCCTGTGAAGCAATGGTGAGCCTAAACTCTCTTTTCCTCCTCACTGCCTC
The DNA here is from genome assembly GCF_027791375.1 of Indicator indicator. Lineage (NCBI taxonomy): Eukaryota > Metazoa > Chordata > Aves > Piciformes > Indicatoridae > Indicator > Indicator indicator. The sequence goes on from NC_072013.1 coordinate 37,596,960, forward strand.
TCCAAAAGAAAAGGAAGAAAAGGGAAAGAAAAGGAAGAAAAGGGAAAGAAAAGGAGGTTGCATTACAATTCTGCCTGCATCAGCCACACTAATAAAATCAAATTCAGTGTTGGTTTACGACTTGGAATTTATGTGACTGCACAGGATCAAAGGATTTGTATCCCACTGGACTGCAAGCTCTGTAGTTCATGGCAAAAAACCCCCCAAAACAACAAAACTCATCAAAAAGAACATTTTAGTAGTAAGGCTTTTCATTTTAATCAGCCACAGCAATAAAAAAGCTGTTAGGTGTCCAAAAACATTCTCCCAAGATCAGAGACAACTTGCTCCCTACTACAATCACTTTTCTTATTGGATCCATACTGCCTCTGTAGTTTTTTTTCTTTGTCACTGAAACTTCATCATCAAATTGTTTTCAGCCATTTATTTTTTCCTTCAGTTTTCATATTTTACCTGCTAAATGATGGTATTGATCAGGAAAAGCAATGATATAATTTCTCTGGCAAAGGAGAAATGCTGTCTGTTCTTTGAAGTAAATTGTCACCCAAAGAAGTGATGTAACCAAAATAAAGATTTAAATAGTGGCCTGTATTTTATACATTCTATTTTCAAATATTTGAATATTTATTCCCCTTGGATATAATCTTTTGAACATTTCCACAAAGCAATTATACAGTGTCCTGAGACTAATGCAGGAGCTGCAGGTGAGAAACAGAAGAGGGAAAGAACTACAATATTTGCAGTTGTTTGGATTTGGTGTGTTAGTTGTTCAGAGCCTTGTCCAGCTTCCAATTTTTATTGTAAGTCATAGAATCATAGAATGGTCTGGGTTGGAAGGGACCTCAAAGGTCATCCAGTCCAACCCCCTCTGCAGTAAGTAAGGGCAACCTCAACTAGATCAAGCTGTCCAGAGCCCTGTGGAGCACCACCTTGAATATCTCCAGGGATGGAGCTTCAACCACCTCCCTGGGCAACCTGTTCCAGTGTTCCACCACTCTCATGGTGCAGAACTTGTTCTTCACATCCAATTTAAATCTGCTCTTCTCTAATTTGAAGCCATTGCCCCTGGTCCTGTCCTTGCAGGCCTTTGCAAACAGTCCCTCTGCAACCTTCTTGCAGCCCCCTCAGGTCCTGGCAGGCTGCTCTTAGGTCTGCCTGGAGCCTTCTCTTCTCCAGGCTGTACACCCCCAGCTCCCTCAGCCTGTCCTCATAGCAGAGCTGCTCCAATCCCCCGAGCATTTTCATGGCCCTCCTCTGGAGCTGCTCCAGCAGTTTGATGTCCCTCTTGTGCTGGGGGCACCAGAACTGGATGCATCACCCTAGGTGGGTTCTCAGGAGAGCAGAGCAGAGGAACAGAACCACATCTCTCATCCTGTTGCTCTCACAGCTTTTGATACAGCCCAGGACATGGTTGACTTGTGGGATGTCAGTAACTATTGCCAGCTCCTCTTGAGTTTGTCATCAGCTGACAGCCCCAAGTCGTTCTCCTCCAGGCTCCTCTTGAGCCACTGCTCACCCAGCCAGGATCTGTGCTTGGGATTGACCCAGGTGTAGGACCTTGAATTGGCCTTGTTGAAATTCATGAGGTTGGCTTGGGTGCACCTCTCAACCTGCCCAAGTCCCTCTGGATGGATCCCTTCCCTCCAGTCTGTCAGCCAGGTCACACAGGTTGGTGCCAGCCTCAGACTTGCTGAGTTGCCTCAGTCCCCCTGTCCGTGTCTCTGGCAAAGATGTTAACCAGCACTGGTCCCAGTACCAGCCCCTTAGGAATGCCACTTGTCACTGGTGTCTGCAGTAGAACACATCACATTCCAGCTGTAAAGCTGACAGAAGAGGATCCATAACTGTGTAACATGCTGTGCAGGACCATCAAAGTTGTTAGAGATGTTTCTCCAGATGTGGGAATTCATGATGTGTGTAGGATTTTGATGATTACCAAGAAATTTTCAAGCATACATCAAGAGGAGTTCTCTCTGGGTGTTTGTCAGATGCTATGGAGAGGGATTTACTTCATAACACATTAGGAAAAATTTTTTCCCAGCAGGAGTGGTCAGGGATTAGAATGTGCTGCCCAGGGAGGTGGCTGAGTCACCAACCATGGATGTGTTTAAAGGTGGTTTGGATGTGGTGCCTGGGGCTGTGATTTAGGGGTGAGCCTTGCAGAGTAGGGTTGTGGGTTGGACTTGGTGATCCTGAGGGTCTCTTCCAACCTGAATGTTTCTGTGATGCTGTGATTCATCTCAATAATTTTACATGTAAATAGGACAGCTGTATAAAACCAAGGGCTGGAAGGGAGGTGGTGTGAGCTTAGGTATTGTTCTAAGTATTGCTCTTCCCCATGAGGGTGGTGAAAGACTGGCACAGGTTGCCCAGGGAGGTGGTGGAATCCTCATCCCTGGAGGTTTTTGCAGCCAGGCTGGATGTGGCTGTGAGCAACCTGCTGTAGTGTGAGGTGTCCCTGCCCATGGCAGGGGGGTTGGAACTGGATGATCCTTGAGGTCCCTTCCAACCCTGACAATTCTGTGATTTTATGGTTCTGTGATTGTGTAGCAAAGTTCTTTAAGTGGTTTAATTTGTGTAACCTCAAGTGGTTGGGTGTTAGTTAGTAACTAGGGAAGGGCTGAGGGGAGGATACCTACCTGTGAGGAAAGTAAACCTGAGTGAATGTATTTCCACAGAAACAGTTACAAAGGTCCCTGGCAATCAGGCTAAGGAAAGCCAACTTCAAGGCAATCTGGAAATCAGTGTGTGAGGAGCATGGAAAAGGGGACAGAACATTTAGAGAGAACAGAAGGTCCACGAACAGGTGCAGAGAGGAAGTGCTGAAGCTTAGAACACCATAGGACTGTGTGCAGTCCATGCTGAAGGGGTGGTTTGTGTCTTGTGTGGAATAGCTACCTGAAGTACATTTGTCCTTTGCAGAAGACAGCTACAGAATCCTTGTGTCAGAGATCTTTGTGTGGCTGTTCATGCTCTTCCCATAGTGACAGGAGTGGAGGTGTGGTTTTTACCTTTATATCGATGTGTTCATCAGTAAATTTGCAGATGACACCAAGCTGGGAGCTTGAGTGGATCTGTTAGAGGGTAGGAGGGCTCTGCAGAGGGACCTTGACAGGCTGGCTGGCTGAGCCAAGTCCAAGGGCATGAGATTTAACAAGTTCAAGTGCCAGGTTCTACACATTGGTCACAACAACCCCAAGCAGTGCTACAGGCTGGGGACAGAGTGGCTGGAGAGCAGCCAGGCAGAGAGGGACCTGGGGGTGCTGGTTGGCAGCAGCTGAACATGAGCCAGCAGTGTGCCCAGGTGGCCAAGAGAGCCAATGGCATCCTGGTCTGGATCAGGAATAGTGTGGCCAGCAGGAGCAGGGAAGTCATTCTGCCCTGTGCTCAGCACTGGCTAGGCCACACCTTGAGTGCTGTGTCCAGTTCTGGGCTCCTCAGTTCAAGAAAGGTGTTGAGATGCTGGAAGGTGTCCAGAGAAGGGCAACAAAGCTGGGGAGGGGTCTGGAGCACAGCCCTGTGAGGAGAGGCTGAGGGAGCTGGGGGTGTTTAGCCTGGAGAAGAGGAGGCTCAGGGGAGACCTCATTGCTGTCTACAGCTACCTGAAGGGAGGTTGCAGCCAGGTGGGGGTTGGTCTCTTCTCCCAGGGACCAGCAGCAGAACAAGAGGACACAGTCTCAAGCTGTGCAGGGGGAGTTTAGGCTGATCTTAGAAAGAAGCTCTTCACAGACAGAGAGATTGCCCTTGGAATGGGCTGCCCAGAGAGGTGGTGGGGCCAGCATCCCTGGAGGTGGTTAAGAAGGGACTGGATGAGGCACTTAGTGCCATGGTTTAGTTGATTAGATGGTGTTGGGGCATAGGTTGGATGTGGTGATCTCAAAGGACTTTTCCAACCTGGCTGATTCTGTGATGCAGTGACAGCTTAGCTTTGAATGAGCTGATCCTATTCTTGCTCCCACTGTATCCCATTGTCAGCACACAGTTCCAGTTGTAGATTTATTTATTTTTGTTAAACTTGGGGTACACCAAAAAACCCCAACCGCAAAAAAACGCCCAACAACCCCCCTCCAAAAATTTAAAAACCAAACAAAACCAAAGAAACCACAGACACCCCCACACAAAACCCAACCCCAACCCCAAATCAACAAACAAACCAAAAACCCCCACCAAACTCAAACACCAAATCCACCAAACCAGCTTTTTCTTATCTGTTATAGAGCCACTCTACTCAATCCATCCAAATGCACTGGCCAGGAGGTTGCAGCTCTTTTGACAGGCACTTCTTGCTGGCTTTGCAGTTGGAAGCCTGGCTGTTACTGATCCTGGGTCCTGGGAAAAGGTATAGAAGCAAAAAAAAAGAGAAGACAGAAAGCATATCTAAAGGACCAAGCTGATAAAGAATGGGACTTAATTTGGGAGAAGGATAATTTTGTGGCAGTATAATAAAAGTGAAGGGTGAGGAGGAGCCTGTGCTGAATATTATCATTTCAGTGACACATTTCCCATTTAGTACTCAGCTGAATGTTCATAGAAGATGAAACAGGAAAGGTGGGGAGAGAAAAGCAGCCCTGGAAATTGCTAGCAGAGAAGTTCAGGGAGCAAAGCAAAGGGATAATACAGAGGGAGGAACAAAGAATAGCTGAAGATGTTAATAAATGTTTCTTAATGTTGCATGAACTGAGCCTACAGAAGAGCTTTTAGGCTGTGTTATAAATACAAATTAATTCTGAAGTGAGACAAAGAACATGTTGCTGGCTACATCAAGAGTAGTTTGACTGAAACTAGAACAAGGAATTGAAAGAACATTAGAAACACAAACAGACAAGAATACACAAGAATACATGAATTGAAATGCTCACTAGAGAAATGCCACACAATTTGAGTGGCTTTTGCAGTAGGCAGAGTGGGCATTGTTGTGTTAATAACCTTCAGTTTCTCCTTGATTTGCTCTGTTCTGAGAAGTGAAGTTTGCTGGCTTGGAAGTTTTGCCAGAATAAGAAAAGAAATACCAGAAATGACAGCAGATGGAGTGCAAAGCACAGGGCATTTCTCAAACTCCTTTCTGCCTTAGGTTGCCTTTAAATACCTGCTTGTGTTTAGTGTAAATCCCTACTCGTTTTTAGTGTAAATCCTTACCTGTATTTCGTGTCAATCCCTACTTGTGTTTAGAGTCTTGCTCTCTCAGATGTTCATGCAGTTGTTGTTTTACCTGTTTGGCTTTTCAGAGTTGATTTTTTTTTTATTCTTTTTTGAGGTTAGGAGGTGTTTCTTGCAGACAGGACAAGGAAGAAGATTAAATGGAGAGTGTCATACCAATTATTTCAGTGTAATTGAACAAATGAGAGGGGGAAGAAGGAGCAAAACTTCTTTGGCATCTCCTTCCCCGTACACCACTCTAGAAATACAAGATTTTATTTTATCTTGTATCCCTCTGGATTGGTGGCACAGGAAGGAGAAATTGATGAGTGACATAAAAACTCCAGGTCGATGGCATTCTTTTTTTTCCCTTTTCTGGTAGATAATTCACTCCAGTTCTGCAGTTGCACTGACAGCCCTTTTTGACACGAGTCAGACCCTCAGCCTGTATAAAGATGAGTCTTACAGAAGCTGGGCATGGTCACTGCATCAAGCTTTCTACTCTAACAGCTTCCTCAATTAAATAATCTAATAATAATTTTGTAATGTAGCAGAGCCTTGAACTTCCTTCGTTATACAGACATGCATTTGTTTAAATACAGGAATGAATTTGCTAAGCGTGGCTAGAGAATAGCAAGTAAGGAAGTTAGGGAGAAGTCATTCTCAGCCATTCTAAATAAGTAATTTCTACTCAAATAGTTAACTATTAAAATTTTTCCTATGGGATATACAACTTGATCACCTCAAATAGTAAACTATTAAAATTCTAAATATACAACTTGGTCATCTCAAATAGTTAACTATTAAAATTCTAACTATAGCTTATACAACTTGGTTATTTCAAATAGTGAACTATTAAAATTCTTACTATAGGATATACAACTTGGTCATCTCAAAAAGTTAACTGTTAAAATTCTATCTATGGGATATACAACTTGGTCAGTTCAAGTACTTAACTATTCTTATTATAGGATATACAACTTGATCACCTCAAATAGTTAACTATTAAAATTCTAACGCTAGGATATACAACTTGGTCATTTCAAATACTTAACTATTAAAATTCTAACACTAGGATACACAAATTAGTCATCTGAAATACTTACCTATTAAAATTCCAACTCTAGGATATGCAACTCAGTCATTTCAAATAGTTAACTACTAAAATCCTACCTCTAGGACATACAACTTGGTCGTCTCAAATCTGTAACTCTTAAAGTTCCTACTACAAGGATAAACAGCTTGATCATCTAGGTTTCGTTTTCATGTTTTAATTTTAACTAGTTAAGCTATGAAAGATCTGCTTTGGGTTTGGATATTTAGTGCTGTCTGGCATGTCAAAGTACAATTTAATTCAAGGTGTTGAATAATTGTGAAGCTTAGTTGTTGGGAGAATAATATTTTGTTGATGTGCAAGCAAATAGCTGCATGCTCAGTGCCTAGTTAGAGGTTTAACTTCAAGCAGCCTGAGCTTGAGGACCTCTCCATAACACATCCTTGTAGAAGCTCTCAATTGTTGCAAGGACCACAAATCAGTCTTTAGGAGTAATTGCAGGTGGTGTTAAATCAGAAGCTATATTTTCTAGCAAGTATGATGTATATTTCAGATCAAATGTGATCTGTTTTTATAGTAAATATTTTGATGTTCAAGCTTGAGCTGAATTAGTGCTTAAAATGTTATCTGAATCATAGTTAAGTTACTAAATACTAAGAAATAGAGAGGAAAACTATGTTCTGTATACTCACTGTGGTCAGGTTTCCTCCCACCTCCTGTTGCTGCATCTCTATCAAACTGTATATTGAATTATTTTCAAATTAGAAAGAGAAGTAGACTCTCTGTACACAGCCTGGAAAAGTAGTTGGAGTTCTGGGAGTATTTTGAGACTGGGTAATCATTTAGCTTCCTTTTTTTGACTCTGAGGTGTAAGAATAATCCTTCCTGCATAGCCATGTAAGTGGAGATGCCATATGTGAGTGATTATATTTGTTGAAATATTTGTTAGAGAGGAATTTGGATTTTTTAATTTTTTTAATGTCAATTGGCACAGGTTTACTTTATTTTATTTTGTTTTTTCATTGAGAAATCCTTTTGCTAAATCTCTGATTGTTGTCAAAATGTAAAACAAATGTTTGTTTTTTCAAGGACAGAGATGTAACAAAAAAGGCCTTTTTTTCCCTTTGTCAACACAATGCAAGAATGAAAAAAAAGGGAGAGCTGTTCCAAAAACTGAAGATGAAATTACTTAGAATGAATAAAACTAAAAAGGCAGAGGCTGGCTGTGAAGTATTTGTTTTTCCTCTCTTTTCTCTGCACAGTACTTTGATGGCCAAAATACTATTAGGAGGAAAAAAAACCCACAGCACCACCAAACTGTAAAGTCTTTTCAAATATTTTTCTCCAGCAAGTCAAGAATTCTTATCTCTTTTTTTCCCTCTTTTTTTCTGTCTTTTTGTTTGTTGATCTCTCCACCCAAGCTGTCCAAGCATTGCCACTTCTAGAAACCATATCCTTGCCTACTTTTGTTTTCCTTCTGTCCTTTACTTTTCTCCTTCTCATGGCTTGCCACAAGTAACTGATTAGATGTAACAATCACTGTATAAAATCAGAGAAGCGAATCAAATCGAGCTCACTTTCTCTCCACTATGTTGTTGTGTTGTGTTTTTTTTCCCCCCAGGCTAATTGGAGTGAAAACTAGTAAAAGTGTGTGTTTCCCAGGGCCAGGAGAGGCCTGTCTCTGATGCACAGCTTTGTTCATTAAAGCCATGCCATTTTTACACACTGGCTTTTCCGAGCAGGCTTGCACTGCAGCACCAGTGAACAAAGATGATGCAGTACCAGCACAGCATTAACTTGCCAGTTGGAAAGCAAAAGTCCTGCAGATTCCTTCTGCTAAACATTTGGTTGGTTGGTTTCTTTTTTTTTTTGCTGTTACACTTTCCCAGTTTTTAAACATGCAATCCTAGGATAGCTCAGGTCAGAAGGGACCTCAGAGCTCATCTCCTCCAACCTCTCCCTGCCATGGGCAAGGACACATCTCAGCTAGACTTGGCTGCTCAAATAAGTCTTGACTAAGAACAAGCCATCAACTACTGTTTTAATTTAGATGGCTGTAGAGATTTATAGCTTCCTCATAGTCATGCATGCAAATTGTTCTCAAACTATTCATATTGAAGCAATTCTCTGTCATGACTTGAAAGTCTTTGTTCATATGAAATTACTTAATGTAAAGCAATAATACAAAAAATACCATTGAGCTGCCTGACTGTATTGACTATATTAAATGAGGCTCTAATCTTTCTGTCAGAATCACAGAATCATAAAAGGATTTGGGTTGGAAAGGACCTCCAAAGGTCATCCAGTCCAACTCTCCTGCATTCAGCAGGGACGGATTGCTAAAACACTTTCTGAGCCTGATCTTGAATATCTCCAAGGATGGGGCCTCAGCTTCCTCCCTGGGTTACCTGTTGCAGTGTTCCACCACCCTCATGATGCAGAACTTGTTCCTCACATCCAGTCTAAATTTCCTTTTCACTCACTTCAAATGATAGCAGCCTGCCAGAGAAGGCTGCAGAGGGACTGTTCCCAAAGGCTTGCAGGGACAGGATGAGAGACGATGGTTTGAAATGAGAGCAGAGCAGATTGAGATTGGATGTGAGGAACAAGTTCTGCACCAGGAGGCTACTGGAACACTGCAACAGGTTGCCCAGGGTGGGATTTGAAGACCCATCCCTAGAGATATTCAAGGTGATGCTTGACAGGGCTCTGAGCAACCTGATCTAGTGGAGGATGTCCCTGCTGACTGCAGTGGGCTTGGACTGGATGACCTTTGGAGATCCCTTCCAACACAAACCATTTTATGATTCTATGATAATGAATGGTTGTATTAACAAAAAAGTGATGTCAAAATGTATTCTAGTTCAAATTTAGTTACATTAATTTGAGTTAATTCAGTTTTACTTTGAGCTCTCCATAGACTCCTTCAAAACATGTATTGAGGTTGAATGATTATCAGGAAGGATTTTGCAGCCTGAGTTCTGAGATTTCATTCTAACAGGCAATATCATGTAAAAGGTTTAAGCCACAGGTAAGAGAAAATGGTGATTTTTTTTTTTTTGAACGTACTTTCAGTTACTGATTTTGAGGAGTCCAAGGTGCCTTAGTACACATGGATTTTCTTTATCATTTAATACTACATGTTGGTAAGGGTAGCTCCCTAAGATTTTAGATTGATTGATCTTGAAGAAATATTTGCCAGGAAGCAGACCTTTATTAAGACTCTGTAGGTATTATTTCTGTAGGGAGAGAGAAATAAAAGATATTAATCTGCATATTCTTGTTGAAAATGCCATCAGAGTTATATAAACTGAAAAGACTTCAAGGCCAAGCTGGATGAGACCTTGAGCAGCTGAGTGTAATTGAGAGGTGTCCCTGCCCATGGTGGGGAGGTTGGGGTAGATGCCCTCAGAGGTCCCTTCCAACCTGAGCCATTCTAGGGTTGCCTAATCTTGTCTTGGTGAACAAGATTTGTTCAAATACAGAAGGTTATTAATATAAAAACTTGAGTTATTCCTTATTGCCCTTTTATATTACAGTGGGTTGGATAAGGCTGACCCTCCCCATCAGTGGACTGTTCAGCACAGTCCCAGGGGTTTATTTTTGGAGAAGAAATCTGATGAAGAGCAACTGAAGGAGCTGGAGATGGTTAGTTTGGAAAAGATGAGGCTGAGGGAAGACCTCATTGCTCTCTACAGCTACCTGAAAGGAGGTTGTGGAGAGGCTGCTGCTGGTCTCTTCTCACAGGTCATTAGTGACAGAACAAGAGGGAATGGCCTCAAGCTTTGACTGGGGAGGTTTAGACTGGACAGTAGGAAACATTTTTCCCAGCAAGAGTGGTCAGGGATTGGAATGTGCTGCCCAGGAAGGTGGTGGAGTCCCCAAGCCTGGCTGTGTTTCAAGGTGGTTTGGCTGTGGTGCTTGGGGCTCTGGTTTAGGGGTGAGCCTTGTAGAGTAGGGTTGTGGGTTGGACTTGGTGATGCTGAGGGTCTCTTCCAACCTGAATGTTTCTGTGATTCTGTGATTTTTTTTAAAGCCTGCTTTTCTCTGCTTAGTCATTCTAATTATTGCATGAAATAATAATTAAGGCAGAAGAATTTTGAAAAGGTGAAAAAGCAAAAAAAACCCAAAGAAACCAAACGAACCAAAACCCACCACAAGATAGCGGCCATAGAAGTATCCCTTCAAATTTTATTTTGAATTTCAGCCACCAGTTTTATATTGTAAATTACAGACTGAAGATCTGGAGCTGAAAAGGTCTATAGGCCTAAAAAGAGTTGCTTTCATACTCAGTTAAAGGTAGTAAATAGTTTTGTTAAATACTCTGCTTGTTTTACAGTGTGTTTTTAAGGTGGTTTCGGATTTACTGCTGGGAAAAATCCTTAAACTTGAAAGGAATTGTTCTCTCAGGGAGTTTTTTCATGTCCAAGAGGGACAAAGTTGTATGATATGTTAAAAAAAAAAAAGAGAAGCCAGATTCCCTAAGGCAAACTTACTTCATTACCTCATTTATGGATCACTATTCAAGTTTAAAAAGAGAGGTGATTGCTGTGGTGTGATTCAGGTGGCAGAAAATCTTGTGGTGCTTGGACTGAACTAGTAATTAAACTGAGCAACAACAGACTTTGACAGAGCAGGAAAGCAAGAAGCGAAAGAAAAAAAGGCTTAGCAAGAGATACTCTGTTTATTGTACATATTAGTCCTGCTTCTTCTAGAAAACTAACAGAAATTGGGTTGTTTCCAATTGAAATCTCTGTTTGATTATCTTTCATTCAAGCTTGATTTCCCACTTGCCAGTTAACAAAAGAAGCATTTTGCACCCAATATCTGCAGACTGTCTGATCTAGATTTTATCTTAGCAAGCTGATCATATGGCTGGAAGTGTTTGCATCTCTCTGGAAGTCTTTGCATGGCCCCAGTGTTTGCAGCTATCTCTCTATTCAAGCTTCTTTCTATGCCAGGAAATCACAATTATTCTACTACTGTGTTTACCACACAGAGCATCACATGCAGGACTTGGCTGCATGTTAATTAATGCTATGAAATATTAACTCTGACCTAATCGTAGAATCACAGGACATTAGAGGTTGGAAGGGACCTCCAGAGATCATCAGGTCCAACCCCCCTGCCAGAGCAGCATCACACAGGGTAGACCACACAGGAATGCATCCAGGTGGCTTTGGAAAGTCTCCAGAGAAGGAGACTCCACAACCTCTCTGGGCAGCCTGCTCCAGGGCTCTGGCACCCTCACTGGAAAGCAGTTTCTCCTCATGTTGAGCTGAAACCTTCTCTGTTCAAGTTTGTATCCATTGTTCCTTATCTTGTGCACGACTGAAAAGAGCCTGGCCCCCTCCACTTGACCCCCAGCCCTCAGCTATTGATAGACATTGGTCAGATCCCTCTCAGCCTTCTCTTCTCCAGACTAAACAGCCCCAGGGCTCTCAGTCTCTCTTCACAGGGGAGATGCTCAAGTCCCCTAAGCATCCTCCTGGCTCTCCCTTGGACTCTCTCCAGCAGGTCTCTGTCTCTCTTGAACTGGGGAGCCCCAAACTGGACATAGGATTGCAGCTGTGGTCTCAGCAGGGCAGAGTAGAGGAGGAGCAGAACCTCCATAGCCCTGCTGGCTACACTTTCCTTGATGCACCTCAGACATTTTAGTTGGAATCAGAAGTAGGGAGTTGTGGTAAGTTACCACTTCTGGCCAGCACTATGTGGGAATTTTTTAGCTGTCAACTGCAGCACCTGCAGGAATTGAGGAAAATCAGAGCTCATGATTTTCTTGTGTTGAAAAATTGGCTTCCCTTGGTGCAGAGAATGTGGGAAAAAGAGGGGAGATGCTTTTTAGGAGTCACTGCCTTGCAAAGGAGCAGGGTAACACCAGGCAGCTGCCTGGTGGTGTCATGGCATAGCAGAAAATAGCTTGTAGGCACTTAATCACCTTGGGTTGGATTATTTAAAGAAGATATTTCTGTGTCAAATGCTTTTCTGATATCTGATCAGAGAAGTGGATGCTCTGTCTTCCTTGTTTGCAAATATTCTTGAAAAGTTCTTGTTTCCTTCTACCTGAGGTAAATCCTCTTCATCCCCTTGGTTCTAAGATCTATTTTGTATCTGGTAGTGATGAAATTTTAATGCAATAGTAAAGCTAAATTTGAAGGAGAATTTGTGTACCTCTGTGAAATCAGCTGCTGAGAAGACTATTAATAGCTTGAGACAGCCTTTTAATTTGTTTATTTTGTATTTTATCTGGGAGGAATTTCAATTTCTGCTGTGTTTAATCTGTTTGTTACTCCCTAACATGTTAACTGTGGTGTATTTATGAAGTCAGTAAAGTAATTTCATTAAGCTGAATACCATTTGAGAAAGGTACCTTTTTATTTTCATGATGAGCTATGAATTCCTGCATTCAGCAATTAAAAACCAGCAAGTCTGCTTGCTAAATTGGTCTTCTGTTTATTTACTCATGTTTTCTTGAATCATGCACTGCTTACATCTCTTTAAAGATTAGTCATTGTCTCAGGCAATAGCTTGCAGTGAAGCCATTTAGAACTGAGAAAGAGAAATGGTTCAGGTTGTGCTCAAAGTAAGAGCACAGCCTGAACATGGAGGGCTTTAATTACTGCAAAATAACCACTTCAGAAGGATCTTCACCATCTTCATCAATGGCATTGATGAGGGCACAGACAGACAGAGTCTGCTCAGCAAGTTTCCTGACAATACCAAACTGAGAGGCTTGGCTGAGACACCTGAAGGCTGTGAGGCCATTCAGAGACTTGTCAGACTGAGAGCTGGGCAGAGAGGAACCTCCTGAGGGTCAAGAAGGAGAAGTGCAGAGTCCTGCACCTGGGAAGCAATAATCAACTGCAGCAGGACAGGCTGGGAGGGGATCTGCTGGAGAGCAGCCCCAAGGAGAAGGACCTGGGAGTGCTGGTGGATAACAAGGTCTGCATGGCACAGCAATGTGCCCTGGGGGCCAAGAAGGCCAAGGGGGTCCTGGGGGGCATTCAGAGGAGTGTGTGCAGCAGAGCCAGGGAGGTTCTCCTCCCCCTCTGCTCTGCCCTGCTGAGACCTCACCTGGAATATTGCATCCAGTTGTGTGCTGCCCAGTTCAGGAGAGACAGGGATCTGCTGGAGAGAGTCCAAGAGAGGGCTGCAAGGATGCTGAAGGGACTGGAGCAGTGCCTGGGGAGGAGAGGCTGAGAGCCCTGGGGGTGGTTAGTGTGGAGAGGAGAAGACTGAGAGGGGATCTGATCAATAGCTGAGGGCTGGGGGTCAGGAAGGAAGGGACAGGGACAGGCTCTGCTCAGTTGTGCCCTGGGATAGGACAAGGGGCAATGGAGAGAAACTGCAGCACAGGAGGTTCCACCTCACCATGAGGAGGAACTTCTTGACTGTGAGGGTCCCAGAGCACTGGAGCAGGCTGCCCAGAGAGGTTGTGGAGTCTCCTTCTCTGGAGCCTTTCCAGCCCCATCTGAATGTGTTCCTGTGTGAGCTGTGCTGGATTCTCTGGTCCTGCTCTGGCAGGGGGTTGGACTCAATGATCTTTGAAGGTCCCTTCCAACCCCTAACATCCTCTGATCCTGTGATCCTGTGGTCTTTGCACTAAGAGTTTGTTGTTGTTGTTGTTGTTCTGCAGTCTCAGTTTGAGCTCAAGGTCTTCCATATCCGTGGAGAACATGCTGTATCCACTGCTCAGCTGGAGGAAGCCATTGCACAGCTGAGGAATGAGCTGGACAATAAACTGAAGAGAAGGAATGAGAAAGCAAAGGACATTGCTGTTTCTACTGAGGATGAGAACCCCCCAAAGACCTTCCGCACCGTCTGCATCCAGACTGACAGAGAGACCTTCATAAAGCCCAGTGAAGAGGAGAGCAGAACTGTCAAAAATAACCAAATAGTACCCAAAAAGCTCAACATTTCTTCTTTGTCACACAATACTTCTGCCCAAAGTGAAAATAAGGACAGTTACAATGCACAGTCTCCAGAAAGTGTCTTAAGTTCTCAAACAAAACAAATGCTGCCCCCTCCTCCTCCTCCTCCTCCACCCCCTCCTCCCCTTCCTGATTCTTCACTCCCAGGTCAAGTTCCTCCTCCACCACCACCTTTGCCAGCAGGTCCAACCTCAGTGACATCTCAGCTCGGCTCTGGTCCCCCCTTGCCCCCTCCTCTACCTGAAGGCTGTAGGCATTTCCAAGCGCCGCTGCCTCCGCCACCGCCCCTGCCAGGCCTGGGCCCTCCTCCTCCTCCTCCTCCACCACCTGGATCTGGGTTACCTCCCCCACCTCCCCCTCTTGGGCCTGGGTTCTTTCTCGGTAGCACTTTATCTTCACCCCAAGGTCCTCGCAAGCCTGCCGTTGAGCCCGGCCGCCCCATGAAGCCTCTCTACTGGACACGGATACAATTACAGGAGAGCAGGTAAAGTGCCTGGAGGGGGCTGTGGAGGGGCTGGTTACAGGACATGGTGCAAGGATGTGAGCTCTGGAAGGCTGAGGAGCAAGCAAGGACCAGGCTAGGAATGTGTAGCACAGTCAGAGTAGAGGAGTGTGCCTCCTGCAGTTCCACAAATCCAAGTGCAAGCTGCTGCACCTGGGCTGGGGCAATCCTCGGTATCAAGACAGACTTGAGGATGACAGGATGGAGAGCAGCCCTGCAGAGAGGAGCTTGGGGATAATAATTGTGGATAAAAATTAAAACATGGGTTAGCAAGATGAGCCTGAAGGCCAGAAAGCAGGCTGCATCCTGGGCTGCACTGCAAGAAGCATGGCCAGAAGGTTAAGGGAGGTGATTCTACCTCTTTGCTCTCATGAGACCCCACCTGGAATGCTGCATCCAGCTCTGGGGGTTCCCAGTACAAGGCATGGACCTCTCAGAAGGAGCTGTAAGAAGTGTCAGAAGTCTGGAGCCCATCTCCTATGAGTAAAGTTTGAGAGAGAGTTGGGGTTGTTCAGCCTGGAGACTTCCCATGTATAAAGGCAGCCTGTGAGAAAGATGGAGAAAGACTTTCTACTTGGGCCTGGAATGGCAGCACAAGAGACAACAGTTTTGTTATAAATAAGCCAGCTAAAAAAATGTCTTTTAAAGCTGAAATCAAGTAGATTTAGATGGTGTATAAGGAAGATGTTTTTACAGAAGGGTTGGTGAGACAGTGGAACAGTGGATGTCTTGCACCTGGGGAAGGACAACCCCATGTGTCAGTACAGGTTGGGGACTGAGCTGCTGGAGAGCAGTGAAAGGGACAAGGACCTGGGGGTCCTGGTGGATGGAAGGTTGACCATGAGCCAGCAATGTGCTCTGGTGGCCAAGAAGGCCAATGGCATCCTGGGGGGGATTAGAAGGGCTGTGGTCAGTAGGTCCAGAGAGGTTCTCTTCCCCTGCTGCTCTGTCCTGCTGAGGCCACATCTGGAACATTTCATCCAGTTCTGGGCCCCTCAGGCCCAGGGACCTCAGGGAACTGCTTGAGAGAGTCCAGCACAGAGCCACAAAAGTGATTAAGGGAGTGGAACATCTTCCTTATGAGGAGAGCCTGAGGGAGCTGAGGAGAGGAGGAGCCTGAGAGGTGACCTCATTGCTGTTGATAAAGATGTGCAGGGGGAGTGCCCAGAGGCTGGAGCCAGGCTCTGCTGGGTGATGCCCAATGCCAGCACAAGGGGCAGTGGTGGAAGTGAGGCATAGGAAGTTCCATGGAAATAGGAGGAAGAATTATTTCCCTGTGAGGGTGACAGAGCCCTGGCACAGGCTGCCCAGGGGGGTTGTGGAGTCTCCCTCTCTAGAGGGAGGTTGGAGTAGATGAGCTCTGAGGTCCCTTCCAACCTGAGCCATTCTAGGCACCTGTGACCATTCTATGATTGTAGTATCAGGGAGGGTAAAGCTGTGAAGCTGTAAGCATGTCTGTGACACAGAGTGTGCTCCATCAGTGGGTGCTCAGAGAAAAAATTAGAGTTCCTTCAACATTTGTGGTAGTCAAGGTACAGTTGAGTGTTAAGTAGAAAGAAATCTAAATTGGGGAGGGGGGGACCAGCTAACTTTGGTTGCCCTTCAGTAGGTAGCTTGCATTTTGTTGTATGTTACATCTAATGAAACTACCACAGAATCACAGAACATTAGGGGTTGGAAGGGACCTCCAGAGATCATCCAGACCAACCCCCCCTGCCAGAGCAGCATCACCCAGGGTAGACCACACAGGAACACATCCAGGTGTGCCTGGAAAGCCTACAGAGAAGGAGACTCCACAACCTCTCTGGGCAGCCTGCTCCAGGGCTCTGGCACCCTCACTGAAAGGAAGTTCCTCCTCATGTTGAGCTGAAACCTTCTCTCTTCAAGCTTGTACCTGTTGTTCCTTATGTTGTTCCTCTGCACCACCCAAAAGAGCCTGGCCCCCTCCACTTGACCCCCACCCCTCAGCTACTGATAGACATTGATCAGATCCCCTCTCAGCCTTCTCTTCTCCAGACTAAACAGCCCCAGGGCTCTCAGTCTTTCTTCACAGGGGAGATGCTCAAGTCCCCTAAGCATCCTCCTGGCTCTCCTTTAAGTACCTCTAGTGACATCATCCATTGGTATTTTGTGGGGGTTTTCATCACTTTTTGTGATGGCAAACAGTTGCACTGCCTTTTGGTGACATCTGCTGGAAGATGTGGGCCCACTTTCTGCTGATAAACAGAGAGCAACACTCAGAGGTTTGGTTCCACACATTTTTCTGAAGCACTGGAAGTTTGAAATGAGTGGAACAGTACTGGAGTGCTGTCTCTGCAGCACTGCATTGCCATTTCCCCCAATCCAGATAAAACCAGAGTGTTGCATAAGCAACTTCCAGAGTGATCCAAAACTAAATCTGCTTTTGGGAGGCAAAGGTGGGAAAAAAAACCCAAAATACAACACCTCTGCTGTGAGGACAGGCTGAGAGAACTGGGGGTGTTGAGCCTGGAGAAGAGAAGGCTCCAAGGGGACCTCAGAGCTGCCTTCCAGTACCTGAAGGGATCCTGCAGGAAGGCTGCAGAGGGACTTCTCATCAGGGTGTCCAGAGACAGGCCAAGGGGGAATGGTTTGAAGCTGAGGCAGAGCAGGGTTAGAGTGGAGCTGAGGAAGAAGTTCTTCAGTAGGAGGGTGGTGAGACTCTGGCACAGGCTGCCCAGGGAGGCTGTGGCTGCCTCCTGCCTGGGGGTGTTGAAGGCCAGGCTGGATGAGACCTTGAGCAGCTGAGTCTAGTTGAGAGGTGTCCCTGGGCATGGTGGGGAGGTTGGAGCAGATGAGCTCTGAGGTCCCTTCCAACCTGAGCCATTCTGGGATTCTGGGACAGTCTGGAAAGCATGGATATAAACAGCTCAACTTTTTGGTGCAGCCCTCTAAGAAAAAAATTGACTGCTTGCAAGAGCAAGGTCTAGGGGAAGAATGGTGTTCGTATAGCAGAGGTCTAAGGGAAGGAGTGGTGTTTGCATAGCAGAAGTGCATGTTGCCTGGTGTTGTAAATCCGTCATGGTGAGATGTTGTGGTTAGAGCTGTTGTGGGTTTTCAAACAATATTTATTTGAAATGTTATCATTGCCTTTCCCTTCATAGGAAAACTGCCATGCCAACCTTGTGGGAATCACTAGAAGAACCTGATATACTTGATACTACTGAGTTTGAATATTTATTCTCCAAAGACACCACTCAGGAAAAAAGAAAGCCATTATCAGAGACTTATGAAAAAAAAACCAAAGCCAAAAAGGTATTTCAGTTTTTGTTTTAGATTTGCCTTTTTTTCTGTATCCCTCTTCAGTTTGACACTTTAATCAACCCCCCTTTTTATTAGTCATTGAATGCACAGATCATGAGGTGGGTTTGTAAATCTCATTTTAAAGCAACAGAGGTGGACTCTTGCTTGGATTGTGGGGTTGTTGTTTACCTTGGAAGGTTTCTTGCCTTTGAAAAGTGAAAGTTCCACATCCCAGTGAAGTGGTAAAAAGTTTGTACAGAACTGGGTGCAAGTTCCAATACTTAACCTGAAAGTGCCAATAGTTCAGGCCATGCCTGCCCTTGAGCTGATTTATGCTCAAAGTCTGTCATTAGGTTGCTCTAGCAAACCTCTCTTCCACTGAGATTAGGCTTGGGGCAGTGTGGCTGGAAAGCTGCTGGCAGAAAGGGACCTGGGGGTGCAGCTGAAGAGGAGCCAGCAGTGTGCCCAGGTGGCCAAGAAAGCCAAAGGCATCCTGGCTGGGATCAGCAATGCTGTGTCCAGCAGGAGCAGGGAGGGGATTGTCCCCTGGGGCTCAGCTCTGGGGAGGCCACAGCTGGAGTGTTGTGTCCAGTTTGGGGCACCTCAGTCCAAGAGAGATGTGGAGGTGCTGGAGGCAGGGCAGAGGAGGGCAAGGAAGCTGGGAAGGGCCTGGAGAAGAAATCTGATGAAGAGCAACTGAAGGAGCTGGGGATGGTTAGTGTGAAACAGAGGAGGCTGAGGGGAGACCTCATTGCTCTCTGCAACTACCTGAAAGGAGGTTGTGGAGAGGCTGCTGCTGGTCTCTTCTCACAGGTCATTAGTGACAGAACAAGAGGGAATGGCCTCAAGCTGTGACTGGAGAGGTTTAGACTGGACAGTAGGAAACATTTTTCCCATCAAGAGTGGTCAGGGATTGGAATGTGCTGCTCAGGGAGGTGGTGGAGTCCCCAAGCCTGGCTGTGTTTCAAGGTGGTTTGGCTGTGGTGCTTGGGGCTCTGGTTTAGGGGTGAGCCTTGTAGAGTAGGGTTGTGGGTTGGACTTGGTGATGCTGAGGGGCTTTTCCAACCTGAATGTATCTGTGATTTCTGTAATGCTTTTGGAAAAAATCAAGCAAGACAGGGCTGTTGAAAAATGCCAAACCCCCTTTTTTTTCTGGTGGGGACAGGCCAATCATGTCTGTAATGGCCAAAGGTTTCCACAGTAGCTGTGTCAGGACCATAGCACTGATCCTTTAATAGAAAGAGCTTGTGCTTGTCAATTACTGTGTGCAGACAAGGGAAAAGAAATGGCATTAGTGGTATTTGCTGCAGGAAAAATTCTAGGAGGAGTAAGATTGCTCCTGTTTTCCTAAAATGATATGGTTATAAATTAGAAACTGATTTAATGATATATTGTATGGTACATCTGTTTGAGATTACCTGTTTGGAACCACCAGAGGGCACTTTGCAAGCTGTGCTCTCTCCTTGTTTTGCAATTTCATGATACACATAATGTGAAGTACACCAAGCAGTGCAATCACAGAATCACAGAATGTTAGGGGTTAGAGGGGACCTCCAGACACTATCCAGTCCAACCCCCCTGCCAGAGCAGCATCACCCAGGGCAGGTCACACAGGAATGCATCCAGATGGGTTTGGAAAGTCTCCAGAGCAGGAGACTCCACAACCTCTCTGGGCAGCCTGCTCCAGGGGAGGTTTTGGCTGGACATTAAGAAAAGTTATTTCACAGCAAGAGTGGTCAGACACTGAAATAGGCTGCCCAGGGAGGTGGTGGAATCACCAGCCCTGGATGTGTTTAAAGATCATTTGGATGTGGTGCTTAGGCATATAGTTTGGGGGCGACCCTTGTAGAGTAGGGTTCTGGGTGGACTTGGTGATCCCGACGGTCTCTTCCAACCTGAATGTTTCTTTACCCATTTGTCCACATAGTAGATGCCTTATGGCACATGGATAAAAATATTCACTGTATGCTGGGCTTTTGTTGCTTCAGCTGGTAGACATCTACCATTTTTAGCCAGAAATATCTAGATCTTGTCCTACATCAATGAAATGGATGCTTTGCTTTCCAGTACCATTTGGAAGGTTATGTTCAGAAGGGAAAATTCTGACTATATATTCATATATATTTATATCTGTGTCTGCATCTATCTATTCATATAATGCAATTGCAATATGATACATAATTAATAGAACAAGTATTTCTAATAGAGAATATATTTATACTCCTACATATGTTTGATGTCAAAGTAGGAGAATACATAGAAGATTCTGTGGGCAGCTCTGCTGCTCCTGCATTTCATTTACAACATGGGTAATGAAATATTATTTCTGTAGCCACCATCTAAATACAAGAGGCTTTAAGGGTACTGGAGCAGGCCCTTTAGAAAGCTTTCAGGTATGGGCTGAAATACAACAATAAGAGCAAAGCTAATACAGTTAAGGAGATTGAACTAGATAATGAGGAGCAAGAATTGTCAAAACAGTCTGCTGCTAAAAAGGGAATACAGAACCCAATGGATCAAGGGATGCACTGCCTGCAAGCCAAGCTGCTTGGCAGTGTCTCAGTTAAGAACTGCCTGTAGGTTTATGCACTCCAGCTGTATGAATCTATGGTTCTCTTTACAGAAACACTGAAAACTGAAAGCAAGTAGGAGATTAGAACTTGAACCTGTTTCTTTGGAAAAAAAGGAAAATAGAGAAAATGTAGCCCAACCAACCAACCCAAAGCAACCAAACAAAAGCATTGTTGTTCTTGGAAGAGCACGTCTTCCCATAGAACTGAATGGAATTTACAGTCATAGAATGGGTTGGGTTGGAAGGTACTTCCAAAGGTCATCCAGTCCAAGTCCTCTGCAGTCAGCAGGGACATCCTCTACCAGATAAGGTTGCTCAGAGCCCTGTCCAGCCTGATCTTGAATATCTCCAGGGATGGGGCCTCAACCACCTTCCTGGGCAACCTATTCCAAGGTTCCATCACCCTCCTGTTGCAGAACTTGTTCCTCACATCCAGTCTAAATCTGCTCTTCTCTAGTTTGAAGCCATTGTCCCTCGTCCTCTCCCTGCATGCCTTTGGGAACAGTCCCTCTGCAGCCTTCTTGTAGCCCCTTCAGGTCCTGACAGGCTGCTCTTAGGTCTGCCTGGAGCCTTCTCTTCTCCAGGCTGAACACCCCCAGCTCCCTCAGCCTGTCCTCATAGCAGAGTTGCTCCGACCCCATGATCATTTTCATGGCCGTCCTCTGGACCCTCTCCATCAGGTCCATGTCCTTCTCACATCCATCTCAGACTCTGGAAGCCTTCTGTAGGTGTTTACATGGAAGGCTGAAGTTTAAATACAAACAGTTTTGCTTTTGTTCATTCTAAACTTCTTGTCTGTATGTCCCCATGCAAATCTTCAAGCTGATAGCCTTGGGTCATTGCTTTCAAGCCATAGATTCTCCCTTTCCTGTTCAATCTGCAGAACCCAAATCTGTTCTTGTGGTGCCAAATAAAAGAAAGGCTGAGCTGGACATACACAGAATCACAGAAGCATTCAGGTTGGAAGAGACCCTCAGGATCACCAAGTCCAACCCACAACCCTACTCTACAAGGCTCACCCCTAAACCAGAGCCCCAAGCACCACAGCCAAACCACCTTGAAACACAGCCAGGCTTGGGGACTCCACCACCTCCCTGGGCAGCACATTCCAATCCCTGACCACTCTTGCTGGGAAAAATGTTTCCTACTGTCCAGTCTAAACCTATCCAGTCACAGCTTGAGCTTGAGCTGACCATTCCCTCTTATTCTGTCACTAATGACTTGTGAGAAGAGACCAGCAGCAGCCTCTCCACAACCTCCTTTCAGGTAGTTGTAGAGAGCAATGAGGTCTCCCCTCAGCCTCCTCTGTTTCACACTAACCATCCCCAGCTCCTTCAGTTGCTCTTCATCAGGTTTCTTCTCCAGGCCCTTCCCAGCTTCCTTGCCCTCCTCTGCCCTGGCTCCAGCACCTCCACATCTCTCTTGGACTGAGGTGCCCCAAACTGGACACAACACTCCAGGTGTGGCCTCACATTTTGGAAGGAAGTAAAACTTGCGATTATGTATTAAGCTGTGATACTCTGTAAGCCTGAAAAAGAGGGAATTTAGAAACATTAGAACATTCCTTTGCTGTGATTTATTCCATGTGCATTCTGCAGCTCCTCCACTGCTGGCCTCAGCCATGTTTTGAAGTCCCCTTAGCTTTTATCCCCTGTCTTTGAGCATTCCTTAGTAACTTTTCATCGGGAGCTGAAGCATTTGCTCCACGCAGGATAGCTGGAGGTTTGTGATGCCACTCTGTCTTCATCTTAACAGGAAAAAGAAAAGAGTAAAATGTCAAGTAATCTGTGTCAGGTGTATGCTCCAAATGAGAGTCCATCCATCATCTTTGGGCCTTTACTGCCATGATTATCATTTCAAAGACGCAGGAGGACGTTAGCGATAATGGCTTCTCTCTTGCCTGTTATCTGTACCAGACCTCACCTAATTATTAACACCTGCTCTCATTTAAGGAGAGTGTCAATATTTTGAGTGAATTGCAGTTTTTGAACTGAGAGGGATACATCTGTCTGCAAGTTGTTTGTTTTTTTTGGTTTGGTTTGGTTTGTTGGTTTTTTGTTTGTTTTTTTTTTTCCCATCTCACTAAATGAGGAATCAGAGTTAATGGCTTTGGTGTTTGTGTGAGGAGGGGCAGAGACTGCTGAAACTGTTGGAAGCTTTGCAAGATTGAAACACAATGACTGTCTTCATCTGTCTGCAGAAGATAATAAACTGTTCAAACTGAGGGAAAATGCTAGTGAGTGCTCTTCCAAGGCACTGTTACTTTTCATTTGTCCTGCTGTTCTGAGAAGAGTCAGTGTGGCATTTCCTTGGTTACTGTGACTCCCTGAAGCCATGTAGGGTATGGAAAGTGTCTGTAAAGGGTAAAGATAGATTTGGTGTCTTTATCTTGGGTTTGAGTTTTTATAGGGAGTTACTAGTTCATTTTTTTACCTCCTATTTTATCCTGGCCCATGTCATAGAATCACAGAAGGGCTCAGGTTGGAAGGGACCTCAGAGCTCATCTGCTCCAACCTTCCCACCATGCCCAGGGACACCTCTCAACTAGACTCAGCTGCTCAAGGCCTCATCCAGCCTGGCCTTCAACACCCCCAGGCAGGAGGCAGCCACAGCCTCCCTGGGCAGCCTGTGCCAGAGTCTCACCACCCTCCTACTGAAGAACTTCTTCCTCAGCTCCACTCTAACCCTGCTCTGCCTCAGCTTCAAACCATTCCCCCTTGGCCTGTCTCTAGACACCCTGATGAGAAGTCCCTCTGCAGCCTTCCTGCAGGATCCCTTCAGCTATTGGCAGGCAGCTCTGAGGTCCCCCCAGAGTCTTCTCTTCTCCAGGCTGAGCACCCCCAGCTCCCTCAGCCTGTCCTCACAGCAGAGCTGCTCCAATCCTTTGGATCATCAAAGGGTTAAAACTAGTGGGAGGTTTTCATCCAATAGAGTTGCAAATGGAATGACATAATTTCTAAAGTATCTCTTAAAAATCAAGCTAGGCTTCATCCAAGTTAAATACAAAAGAAAACTGGAGAGGGACTTTTTAGGGTGTCAGGGAGTGATAGAACCAGGGGGAGAAGAAAAATAGAAGTGGGTAGATTCAGTTTGGATGTTAGGAAGAAATTCTTCCCCATGAGGGTGGTGACACACTGGCACAGGTTGCCCAGGGAGGTGGTGGAAGCCTCATCCCTGGAGGTTTTTGCAGCCAGGCTGGATGTGGCTGTGAGCAACCTGCTGTAGTGTGAGGTGTCCCTGCTCATGGCAGGGGGGTTGGAACTGGATGATCCTTGAGGTCCTTTCCAACCCTGACAATTCTATGATTCAGTGAAAACTTGGCTCTCCTGTGAGTAGAATAGAAGAAATCATGCCTAGTCTTAAGATTCTTAAGTGTTGTTGGTAACTCTTGGGGTGTTCATGTAGAATGGCTTGAGGGGCTTGCTGCTTACTGTCTTCTGGTGCAGGGATATTCTCCCTCTGTGAGAACAGGGCTTCCGCAGACTGCCTATGGGTGCAGCCTGCTGACTTCACCATCAAAGCTAGTGAGTGGGAATGGGGGGCTGGGGGAACACACTGATATGCAGCACAGCTTTTTAGCTTATGCTTTCTCTCAATAAATTTAAGTATTATGGAAAGAATCCATGCACCAGCAGAAGGAAGGATTTAGCTTTTAATCACTAAAGTAAACTGAATCTGTTCAGATTTCAGCACCAGTAAGTGTCCTGGACTTCAATGTAGACAAAACAATGAAGTCTGTAGTGTAATATTTAATGAAATACATTTCTGGCTACATTACAGCAATACCTTTTAATGGGAAGGAGAGAAGAATCTCTGCATCTATTCAAGCCTCAGGGTGTCTCCCCTTCTAAATGAGATGATAAATATCTGGAAGGTGCAGAAGGGCACTTGTGTACAGCAAATCATCTAACTCAATCCCAGCTTAAAATAGGGCAGGGAACACCACACAGACCAAATAATGTGATGGATCAGTGAACTGAATGAATTAGCAGCAGCAGCCAGGGGTTTGTCAGGCAGCCAGAAGATGCTGCACCCATTACAAGGATGCATTCAGAGTCTGGAGGAGCAGCAGGCAAGCCCTGCCAGCTGGCACAGCAGCATCAGCTGGCGTCAGCTGGACTGTAGCTGCTTACCTGTCACTGCCAGCTCCAAGCAAGGCCCAGCATGTTGAGAGGTGATCAGTGATTTGTCTTGTAAAAGTACAGACTAAATAACTCCCAATTCAGTCTTTACAAACTTTGGGTTTATTTGTCTAATGGATTTTTGTGACCTAGAAAAGTGCTGATTTTAATTTTTTTTTTTTGGGGGGTGGAGGGTCTCCTTTCCATTTGAAATTCACACACATTATTAATTCCCTGTCAGTGACTTCCCCAGAATAAGCATTATTTGGAGCAAAATGAGTATCTCTGAAAATAATCTTCTCCAGTTTATTCCTGACTATATAAATTTTCATTGCAATGTCTTTCAAGTTAGGCATTGGTTCTAAAAACCTATGAGAAAAGTCCAAGTTTAGGGTTTTGTGCCAAACTCAATGGTTCTATAACCTATGAGAAAAGTCCAATTTCAGGGGTTTGGGTCAAATCCAATGGTTCTAAAACCTATGAGAAAAGTCCAAGTTTCGGGTTTTGTGCCAAACTCAGTGGTTCTAAAACCTATGAGAAAAGTCCAACTTGAGAGTTTTGTGCCAAATTTGAGCTATTCTGTTGTTTTGCTGCTCCATTTTTGCTCTCTATTGAATAGAGAACTAGATGATCCTTGAGGTCCCTTCCAACCCTAACAATTCTATGCTTCTATGAAAAAATATTTGCCTTCAGTTACAGATTTCAGTTAGTTGAAGCTGTTTCAGGTAGCCTGAGTCTAGTTTGAGACCTGGTAATTGTGACCATTTGTAGACTGGTGTGAAATGCAGGGGAGCATACAGTTAGTTGGGCACTTCAACACATGAATCTCTCCTTTCAAATTACTCAGGGTCTTCTTTACCATTTTTTTCCCCCCACTAATCTTTTAAGAAGTCACCCACCCTCAGCAATGTGAGCTAACTGTGAGAATCCCTGGACTTCAGCAAAGCCTTTGACAGTGTCTGCCACGAGAAGCTCCTGGCAAAGCTGGCAGCTTGTGGTTTGGACAGATTCACTCTGAAATGGGTCAAGAACTGGCTGGAGGGCTGGGCCCAGAGAGTGGTGGTGAATGGTGCCACTGGCAGCTGGCAGGCAGGCATAGTGGTGTCCCCCAGGGATCAGTGCTGGGCCCCATCCTGTTCAATATCTTTATTGATGATCTGGATGGGGGGATTGAGTCCATCACCAGTGAGTTTGCAGATGACACCAAGTTAGGAGCAGGTGTGGATCTGTTGGAGGGTAGGAGGGCTCTGCAGAGGGACCTGGACAGGCTGGATGGGTGGGCAGAGGCCAATGGGATGAGATTGAACAAGGCTAAGTGCAGGGTTCTACACTTTGGCCACAACAACCCCAAGCAGTGCTACAGGCTGGGGTCAGAGTGGCTGGAGAGCAGCCAGGCAGAGAGGGACCTGGGGGTGCTGGGTGACAGCAGCTGAACATGAGCCAGCAGTGTGCCCAGGTGGCCAGGAGAGCCAATGGCATCCTGGCCTGCATCAGGAATAGTGCGGCCAGCAGGACAAGGGAGGTTATTCTTTCCCCTATACTCAGCACTGGTCAGGCCACACCTTGAGTGCTGTGTCCAGTTCTGGGCTCCTCAGTTCAAGAGAGATGTTGAGGTACTGGAAGGTGTCCAGAGAAGGGCAACAAAGCTGGGGAGGGGTCTGGAGCACAGCCCTGTGAGGAGAGGCTGAGGGAGCTGGGGGTGTTCAGCCTGGAGAAGAGGAGGCTCAGGGGAGACCTCATTGCTGTCTACAACTACCTGAAGGGAGGTTGTAGCCAGGTGGGGGTTGGTCTCTTCTCCCAGGCAACCAGCAGCAGAAGGAGGGGACGCAGTCTCAAGTTGTGCAGGGGAGGTACAGGCTGGGTGTGAGGAGGAAGTTCTTCACAGAGAGAGACTTGCCATTGGGATGTGCTGCCAAGGGAGGTGGTGGGGTTGACATCCCTGGAGATGTTCAAGAGAAGCCTTGTTCATTCTATGATTCTATGATTTTAATATCTTGGCACTTACAACTACTTTACTACAGTGATTTCCTGTTGTCTCCAGAGCTCGTCTGGAAAGGTTTTGCCTCAAACTAGGCATGGCTAATGGGGTTTATGAATTTACCCCTCATCAAGGTCAACTTGGAGGTCAATGAGTGCTATACAAATTGCATATGACTCAAGCCTGTAATTATCCCTGTAAGAAGTTAATGTTCTGGGGAGCTCAGCAAATTCATGGAAAGCTTCAGAAATGGCCCCAATATGCTGGGCAGTTCTCACACTTGCTCTGAAAAATCACACTCAGCAGGATGGAAGGGTTGCAAAGCGTTCATTTGTGCTGTCTTGCAGCCACATCACCTTCTCTGCCTGGGTCCTCAGGGGAGAAAAAAGCCTAAATTGTTTCCCAGTCGAAGAAAACCCTTTAAATAGTTTTATTTTTTTAACAGCCAGCATATAGGACATAAAGGCTGGAAAAAAACCTCAGCTCTTTCTCAGGGTAGATTAAATTGGCAGTTTGGGCAGGAAATAATGAACTTTAACATAAGCTCATTAAATTCTGAGGCAATACAACAGGGACACAAAATATCTGTCAGGTCTATAAACAAGAAATAGCTTTGCATTGCAGGTGAAAGTGTTGCTAGCCTTTACCCTTTCTAACCTTTTGGGTTTTTCTGCATTTTTCAACCACAAATCTAATTTTCTATAGGTGAATGACTAAGTTAAATATTCCTAAATCCCATGAAATGTCAATAAGAAGCATTTGTGTGAGTTAGTAGAATTTTATGAACTGTCTGTCCTGTGAGCATCTATAAAAGTATTACAGGAATATTGGATAATAATTACTTAAATTATTTAATATTAAATATACAAATGCTAATTTTACTTAAACATAACTTAAACCAAATATTACTCTTACTTAAGTTTTTTATTAGTAAATATCCAAATATTACTCTTACTTAAATTTTTTATATTAAATATCCAAATATTACTCTTACTCAATTTTTAATATTAAATATCCAAATATTACTCTTACTCAATTTTTAATATTAAACATCCAAATATTTCTCTTACTTAAATTGTTTAATGTTAAACATTGCTCTTACTTAATTTTTTTAATACTAAATATCCCAGTTGTATTCTTATTTAAAATCTTTAATATTAAAAATGCAAATATTACTCTCAATTTATTTAATATTAAATATCCAAATATTAGTCTTACTTAAATTTTTCAATATTACATCTCAGCATGTTACTTTTATTTATTTTTTTAAGTATTAAATTTACTTAAGTTTGTTAATATGAAATAGCCAAATACTGCTCTCACTCAACTAATCAAATTCATCTGGAATCCATATAATCAAATATTGTTCTGATACTAGGAATATAAATTTAGGGGAAACTTAGCTATTAGTTTTAATTTCACACATGAGTTAGTATTTTTAACAGCATTTCTTAGAATCATAGCATCTTAGAATGGCTCAGGCTGGAAGGGACCTCAGAGTTCATCTCCTCCAACCTCCCCACCATGCCCAGGGACACCTCTCAACTAGACTCAGCTGCTCAAGGCCTCATCCAGCCTGGCCTTCAACACCCCCAGGGAGGAGGCAGCCACAGCCTCCCTGGGCAGCCTGTGCCAGAGTCTCAGCACCCTCCTACTGAAGAACTTCTTCCTCAGCTCCACTCTAACCCTGCTCTGCCTCAGCTTCAAACCATTCCCCCTTGTCCTGTCTCTAGACACCCTGATGAGAAGTCCCTCTGCAGCCTTCCTGCAGCTGTTGGAAGCCAGTATTTAGAATCATAGAATCATAGAATCAGTCAGGGTTGGAAGGGACCACAAGGATCATCCAGTTCCAACCCCCCTGCCATGAGCAGGGACACCTCACACTAGACCAGGCTGGCCAGAGCCTCATCCAGCCTGGCCTTAAACACCTCCAGGGATGGGGCCTCAACCACCTCCCTGGGCAACCCATTCCAGGCTCTCACCACTCTCATGGGGAAGAACTTCTTCCTCACATCCAGCCTGAATCTCCCCACTTCCAGCTTTATTCCATTCCCCCTAGTCGTGTCACTCCCTCATACCCTAAAAAGTCCCTCCCCAGCTTTCTTGGAGCCCCCTTCAGATACTGGAAGGCCACAAGAAGGTCACCTCAGAGCCTTCTTTTCTCCAGACTGAACAGCCCCAACTCTCTCAGTCTGTCCTCATAGGAGGACATTTAAATGTGTTCACACTGAAATACAAACTAGAAGACAACCTAAGGAACTTGTTTTGTACTCAGAGTGTCTTAAATAGTTTTGCCCTGATCACCTTAAGGAGAATGGGGAGAAAGTATAGTCCAGAATAAATTTTGCTGTGCCTCTATTTTCCTTCTTAACATCATCCTACAAGTAAGAGGTGATGTTCTTTCCTAGACCCTAGTGGGAATTGTTTTTCAGCCATGCAGAGCCTGGAGATAAGATGAAGATTTTACTACCACATTTAGTTACTAAGAAGGTTTGATTGGAGAGACATTGAATCCAGTTCACAAATTAACCACTTCTCTCACTGATGTTAATGAACCCTTTGGTGCAGTATTCATTTGATCTCAGATCTGATCTGTTTTGCATCATCTTTCTAGATTATCAAACTCTTGGATGGAAAGCGGTCTCAAACTGTAGGGATTTTAATATCCAGTTTGCACCTGGAGATGAAGGATATTCAACAAGGTAAGTAAGTGGTGCCTACACTTCATCTGTCAGATTTGAGGCAGTATGGGAAACACAGCTCCCTTAGGAGTTTTTCTTTCAAAACAGGACATCTTTTGAGTAGTTCTCCTTAAGATACCAGAAGAATCATTCTTCCAGTCCATTCCTATAAAGATTTCCCCTCAGCAGTCACTAGTGAGTTTAGGTACAACTCCTTCTCCACCATTTCAGCATGCAAGTAATCTTCAGTCCAGAGTTTTCTCCATACTGCTCCATATTCCTTTCCTACAGCTCCCTCCTTTTCCTTAAGCAAGTTCTCCACTGACAACAATTAAATGGACAGCTTATAAACCTTGTTGCCCTTTAAAGCATGCAGTTGGTGTTTGCTGAATGTTTGCTGAATGAGACTGAGAGCCCTGGGGCTATTTAGTCTGGAGAAGAGAAGGCTGAGAGGGGATCTGATCAATGTCTATCAATAGCTGAGGGGTGGGTGTCAGGAGGAGGGGGCCAGGCTCTTTTGGGTGGTTCACAGTGATAAGCCAAGGAACAACGGGTTCAAACTTGAACATAGAAGATTTCACCTCAACATGAGGAGAAACTTCTTTCCAGTGAAGGTGACAGAGCCCTGGAACAGGCTGCCCAGGGGGGTTGTGAAGTCTCCTTCTCTGGAGACTTTCCAACCCCACCTGGATGCATTCCTGTGCAGACTCCCCTGGGTGATACTGCTCTGGCAGGAGGGTTGGACCTGATGATCTCTGGAGGAGGTCCCTTCCAACCTCTGATACACTGTGAGACTGTGAAATTTTGCTTCATTAGCAATATAAAGAGCAGATCCCAAACTGATGTGGCTACCACATAGCAATCAGAGAGATGATTACTGGATGGCATTTTTTAAAACATAAGGGCTACTCAGTGTCTAAATTCCGTTACTGGTGGAAATTTTGGCTTTGCCAATCCAATTGTAGAGAAATACAGATTTTTTTAGAGCACTGGGGTAATTCAGATTCTGCTTATGCTCTGGATTTAAAAGGATATTGTTTAAGGATATTGCTTATTTCTTTTTCACATTAAAAAGAGGAAAATATTCACCATTTAAAACAACTGCTGGAAGAATTCAAGTTGATGTCTCCTTTTTGCTATTGTTTTCCCTCCATCCCATGCAAACACTGGGTAGGGTGTTGAGATGCTGCTGGCATTGATTATTATTAATTTCAGAAGAGCCTTTGAGCATCTAGAACTTTAGAAGCAGAAGGACTTACAGATGTCTCTGGGGATGGAGAAAAACAACAAAAATAAGGAACAACTTTGTGCCTGCCAGTATTGTGTGAAAGGTATCAGAACAAGATGGAAAAAACCTGCTGTTACTAAAAGTCTGAGTGTTTTTTGGTCAGGAAATACAGCAGCTTAGGATGGGATAGCAGCTGTACTGTAAAAGCCTGGGTAGTACTCTTAAGTATCTTCAGAGATGTTTTCATTGCTTTTTATTTTCCATTGCATGATGTTCTGCTGAAATAGAATATGTCTGTCTGTGTCTATCAGTCATTAGTGGTACTTCTCTAGCTTTTGAAAACTTCTGGGCCAATTTATACCAAATTGAAGAGGAAAGAATAAGTCAGATGTGTATTGAGTGTGTGTACTCTAGCATTTTAGCTTGAATCAGCAGTTGCCTTTTGAATCAAGTATAGAAGTTGTCCCCTTTGCATTGCTTGCATTGCAGAGCAATACAGAACAGTCTCAGAGTGCCCAAACATCTTCCAGCCATGCAGAACGATCTCAGGGTGCCCAAACCCAAACATCTTCCACCAATGCAAGACAGTCTATGAACACAAACATCTTCCAGCCATGCAGGACAGCCTCAGACGGCACAAACATCTTTCAGAATGAAACTGAGAAGATGTAGATGCACACTGGCAGTCTCCACCTACAGCAGGCTTTAAATCCCACAGGATCAGATGAGAGCTGGTTGAAACTCTCTGCAATGTGCCTAGTGTGAGCACTGGATCCTCAGATCCAGCTGTTGCTGTCTGCAGATCCATTTCTGCAGTTTGCCCTGCTTGCAGCTGTAGGCACAGCTAATGTAGACCTAGAAGTTTAATGGGAATTAGTGTTGGTAGAGGAGAGTCTCCAAAACAAGCACTGTCACTGAAGGAGAGTTTATAACTCATCACCCTCTCTGTTCTGAGGTAGCAAATGACCAGCCTGTCACCACGTGTTGCTCAATGCAGCAACAGGATGTGCTGCTGCTGCCCCTTGCTTTTATGGAAACAGCTAGGAGATACAAATGGAATCTGGGGGTGTTCTCAGTGGAACTTTTATTTTTAAGATGTATTACCAAAGCAGAATGAGTAACTCTAATCAAGAATTGTGTGCAGAGGCTAGGAAAAAAAGAAAAAAACAAAACCAAAAAGCAGAACAGCTCATCAGATTCAGGGAAAACATCTGTTGTGTAGAGAGGATCCTTAGAAATGCATACTGCATTGAAGACAGCAATAGAATTGTGCTTGTTTCTCTTGTGGTGTGTGTTCTTCCCATTGTATTCTGTTCAAATCTGCCTTTCAGATGGCTAATTCTTTGAAGGCCACTATGGTCACCATATTGGATGAAAATAAGAGATCATAATAAGCTAAAGAGCTCATGACAACATCTAACCAAAGGAGTGTGTGATCCATGGGTGATGAATGTCAAATTCTTCTTCTGTGACAAAGCAAAGTGACAAATATCTACCTCTAAGAACCATGAAAATTAAGCACTCACCCATTTTGTAAAGCCAATTTCCAGTGCCTAATTCTGTATGTGAAAGACAGGGAGGGGAGAAGTCTTTGGCAGCTTGCAAAAGAGAATGAAGCAGCTCCCAGCAAAAGAAAGTCAAAATGAAGAAAAGAAAAGAAAGAAAAAAAGTTGATGTCCAGTTTCATTTCAGCTTTTTCTCTGTTAAAAAGCTCTGTAAAGATGAATTTACTGTCTGTGGGTAGTGTATTGCTTATTCTACCTTCAGCAGAAAAAGCAATGAGAGAGAAAAGCTGCTCTCAGATGCACTGCACCATGCACAGAGATGCATGCACAATTCTAATTGCAAGAAAAATGACATCCTCCTTCAAAATCATAGAATCACAGAATTGTCAGGGTTGGAAGGGACTTCAAGGCTCAGCCAGTTCCAACGCTCCTGCCAAGGGCAGGGACACCTCACACTACAGCAGGTTGCTCACAGCCACATCCAGCCTGGCTGCAAAAACCTCAAGGGATGAGGCTTTCACCACCTCCCTGGGCAACCTGTGCCAGTCTCTCACCACTCTCATGGGGAAGAATTTCTTCCTGACATCCAATCTGAATCTATCCATTTCTAGTTTTGTTCCATTCCCCCTAATCCTATCATTACCTGACACCCTAAAAAGTCCCTCCCCAGCTTTCTTGTAAGGAGAGGTTTCTGCATCTCTAGGATTACCCTCTTCAAGTAAACAGAACAAGTGACCATATCTGGAATCCAGATGTTTCAGTTGCCATTTGATAAGGAGCCAGCTGCTGCAACACTCCAGGAAGGGAATCTCCCATGCATGGTTTATTTGAGAGAATGAAGTTCGTCCCCTGCACATTAAATTCTACTGTATCTGAGTACAGCCTAGGGAGAAGACAGTGTAAAGGTGAAGAGTTCTTTTGGGTAGTGTTGGTGCAGAGGGAAAGATAACATTGCCATGCTGCACCTGGCCTAGTATTCAGCTTTTTGGTAGGTGGGACATGAGAAGGAGGAATCCTAGGTGCTGTAATCACAGGATCAGAGGATGTTAGGGGCTGGAAAGGCCCTCCAAAGATCATTGAATCTAACCCCCCCTGCCAGAGTAGGACCAGAGAATCCAGCACAGGTCACACAGGAACACATCCAGATGGGGCTGGAAAGGCTCCAGAGAAGGAGACTCCACAACCTCTCTGGGCAGCCTGTTCCAGTGCTCTGGGACCCTCCCAGTCAAGAATTCCTCCTCATGGTGAGGTGCAACCTCCTGTGCTGCAGTTTCCATCCATTGCCCCTTGTCCTATCCCAGGGTGCAGCTGAGCAGAGCCTGTCCCCTCCCTCTTGACCCCCAGATATTTAAAAACATTTATTAAATCCCCTCTCAGTCTTCTCCTCTCCAGATTAAACAGCCCCAGGGTTCTCAGCCTCTTCTCACCAGGAGGTGCTCCAGTCCCTTCAGCATCCTTGTAGCCCTCTGTTGGACCCTCTCAAGCAGGTCCCTGTCCCTGTTCTGAGAACACTCACAAGACTCCCTCCCTGTCTGTATATATTAAGTATCCAAATTTTGCTCTTAATTTTTTTTAATATCAAATATCCAAATATTACTCTTAAATATTTCAGTATTAAATGTCCAAATATTACTCTTACTTAGTTGTTTTAATATCAAGTAACCAAATATTGCTCTTAATTTTTTTCTATACTAAGTATCTAAATATTACTCTTCCTTAATTATTTTAATATTAAATAGCCAAATATTGCTCTTATGTAAATTTCTCAATATAAAATATCCAAATATTACTCTTAATTAATTTTTTTAATATGAAATATCCAAATATTACTCTCACTCAACTATTAAAATTCAATTTGAATACATATAGATTAAATATTCTGGGGGAACTTAGCTATTACTTTTAATTTCATGTATGAGTTAGCATTTTAGCAGCATTTCATAAAATCCTAGGATGGCTCAGGTTGGAAGGGACCTCAGAGCTCATCTGCTCCAACTTCCCCACCATGCCCAGGGACACCTCTCAGCTAGACTCAGCTGCTCAAGGCCTCATCCAGCCTGGCCTTCAACACCCCCAGGGTGGAGGCAGCCACAGCCTCCCTGGGCAGCCTGTGCCAGAGTCTCAGCACCCTCCTACTGAAGAACTTCTTCCTCAGCTCCACTCTAACCCTGCTCTGCCTCAGCTTCAACCCATTCCCCTATTTGTAGCAACCCTTATGGATGGTGAAGGTACCACTAAGCCTTGAAAATAATAAAGAAATTGATTTGCTGGACTGGATTAGAATAGATTTTTGTTAAAAAGCTTAGGTCATGCCAACTGCTTTTGTAGATTTACTTCCATAATTGGTTGGTTGGGGTTTTTATTACTCTAGTGTCACAGTACTGGTGTTCTAAGATACTTTTGTACAATGTCAGCTCTCCAGTTGAAAAGTGTTGGACTGGACTTCTCCAACTTTGTGGTTACCCTCCATGGTAGAGTAAATAATTGGTGGAATGTGAACAGCAGATTAACTCACCCAGACTAATATCAGCCCAATAATAATTCGATATCATCCAGGGATTTCTGTCTGGTCTTTCTCTAATGAAAGGCCATAGAAGTTACCTAAATCTGTTTTATTATGGTTTATGGCACATCTAAATTTCAGGCAACAGCATCCTTGTTAACCAGGCATGTTTCTTAGTATGTGAAGGATGAGCTTTAGATCTGTCTCTGCCTCTAACTCTACCTCTACTTCTACCTCTACCTCTGCCACCTCTACCTCCTCTGCCTCTACCTCCTTTATCTCCTCTACCCCTACCCCTACCCTTACCTCACTCTATATAAGGCAAACTATTCCAAAGCAACCAGATCCTAATGTGCTCAGAATGTCTGAATCCCAGTTTGCGTTTTAACCAATGGTTAAACCCAGTAGTTTTAACCAATAGCACAAAATATCTATTTTCACTGCTCCTTTTTTCCTTTTATTTTGGAAGTACTTCCAGCTAAAGAGAAATGCTTTGAAGCATTTCTTGCTTGCACCATGTGAAAAGGGTTTTCTTGGGGTTTCAACTGAAATGTTTTGCAGGATGGAAGTATAGATGAGAAGGGTTTATTTAAAAACTGTTCCATAGCTGTGTGAGTTCTCCACCTACACAGAACATGACCTGTATGCCTTCTAAGTTGTGTGCTATGCATGAAGTACAAAGATAGGCTGCATGCTGGTGTCAGAAGCTGGGAAACAATTTTCTTCACAAGTTATTTCCTTTGTTCTGGAAAATGCACATCATATGTTCTTGTGGATCTGCCTTGGGCATCCAACCTGATGTGGGTAGATTACCAGGGGTGCCAGAGACTTCTGCTCTTGACTTCTTGCAGGAGATCAGCTTTTTTTCTAGTCTTTTGGACCTACACTGTGCCCATAGGACTTCTTTGTAATGTATATTTCAATGTTTATTTACGTTGCATGGTAGTTAAATACTGGAGAAAATCTTTAAATAAGTTTAGGAAGTAAAGCAGAGTGATTTGGCTATTCTAGGCAGTTGTGCCAAGCAGGGAGATTTGCATTTAATCGTCATTGTCATCTTCTAATGGACTACATCAGGCAAAATTTAATTTACATTTCCCAGGGACAGGCTTCTTGTTCCCAGGAATTCAAACCTTACTCAGCAGAATGTACTCCATCAAACAACGAAGTACTTCCAGGTCAAATAAATGGACCTTGGCAAGCTATTTTTTTTTTTTTTTGTTTTTTTTTTTTTTGTTTTTTTTTTTTTTTTTTTTTTTTTTGTTTAAATTTATTTACTTGATTTAACTGTCATAGTTCTCGTTTAAGGAGCAGCTTGAGGTGATTTCTTCACAGTTTAATTGTCACCTGAAGTGGTTTGTTGCAGCTGAGTACATGTAAAGCTCTGTTAGCAGGAATTAAATCCTGGTTTAATCAAACTGTGTTTAGTGGGAGTGGGACTGCATATCAGAGTCAGCTTGAAGACTGGTTAAGAGGAGAGAATTATCTTCTTTTTTTTTTCCCCATATTTAACCTCTGAGTTGTGCTGTGGTATGCAGCCTGCACACAGTATGCTTTAGATTCTCAGCTTTGCATTTTTGAAGTGCTAAAACAAGGGGATGTGGAAAATCTCCACAGTAGGGGAATCTGGTTTTGACAGTCACATTATTTTTTTCTTTTAATAAGTGAGCCTTAAAAACTCACTTTGGTGCAAGTTTCTACTTGCAGCAATCCTCTTAACATGTGAAATGTAGCTGGCAAGGGTTTTAATGTGTGCC
Organism: Indicator indicator; assembly: GCF_027791375.1. Lineage (NCBI taxonomy): Eukaryota > Metazoa > Chordata > Aves > Piciformes > Indicatoridae > Indicator > Indicator indicator. The sequence goes on from NC_072013.1 coordinate 37,633,189, forward strand.
TGTTAGTCTGAATGCACGATGCTGCTCTGTTTTTTGTCCTAGCTGACGGTTATTATATCCTAATGGGTGCGACCCTGCACTAATGATCCTTGCGTATATAAATTCTTCTGGTTGTGAGCAGACACCGTGGGCCACATAAAAATGCTTGCCTCAATTTCCCTGCAAAAAAGGATCTCAGAAACCAGACTTGGCCAAGTAACAGATTTTTTAAAGGTAGAGGAACCCAATAAAATTACCAGCTTCTCACAGCGTGAGTCTACTTCCTTTCGGCATATTGTGAGGTGTAGGTGAAATATTCTAACGGAGCTGACAGTGCAAGGGAGGACAGCTAACTAGAAAGCAAGATAAAAGTAAAACCCACCGATGATGATTGATATTGTAATAGCTACTCATTGTTTTGGAGCCCTCTTTTGTAGATTTATGGTGCTTCACCCATATTGCTTAGGCTTACGGGAGCCTTGCTGTAATGAGATTGCACGCAATAAAGCCTCGCAGTTCAGTCCTTAAACTTAGCAAGCTCCTGATTAATTGAACAAATGTTAATATACATATGATTAGAAGGGGATTTGGGGTTTCACAGAACAATTAAGAAGCTTTTGGTCCTTGTAACTCTGGAGTAAAAAGTCAAATAATTAGTTTCTTTGATCTAGTGTAATGGTGTTGGTTGGTTGGGGTTTTTTTCGGCTGCCCCAATTCAAGTTAATGTGCACAGCATACTGTGAATATATTGCACATGCCACGTTGTAAGAATAGGGAGAATACTCAGACACCTGTGAATTTGGGGGGTGGGTTCTTCCAGCTTTTCCAAGTCAATCTTACTTTTTGTAAAAACAAACAAACAAACAAAACAACCCATCTAATCTTCATCATTTTACATAGTTTTGGTTTTAGCTTCTGCTGGGAAGGTGTCTGACGTCAAGTTTGATCAGCTTGAATGGAAATATAAAGGTAGTAAAGTACATGAAAAGAGAAAGGAATCTGTCCGGATGTTGGCACCACTTCTGACTTTTTGGGAGTGTATTTGTACATACATTAATATCCTGGTGTTGAACTGAGTAACAGGGATGGATTTTTGACTGCAGTCTGTCTGCATGGACATTGCCAATAACAGCAGGGCAGGTTCTACAGCAAAGGAGATCAGGAAACATTTTCTTGGTGCTTTTACACAATCACATACTTGGCCAAAAGAGAAAAGAATTCATCTGATTGGCTCTTAGCAGTGGTTATAATTCATTTAAAAATCTGTTAATTTATCAGATTGTATTTTATTGATTTAATCCCAGACTTTTTGTTGTTGTTGCCTTCCCATGTCTCTGCAAAACGCTGCTGGCCTGTTAGAAGTGATGATGAGCACAGAAACATGGCTAAGGAATTAGAGCAGTAAAAATCACATGGTGATCTTGGAGCCTTTGTTGTGGCCAACCTCTGACTAGTTAGATGTACAAACCTTCATATTCTTATTAGAATGTGCTTATTTTCAAGACACTTCTCATTTGAATAGTTCTGTACCTAAAAGCATCTAATATTGGTTATGTGGTTTGCATTTCTAGTGTGCATTCCAACTGCCTCCAATAATGGGCAAATCCATTTCTCCTTCTAAACAGATTTTGGAATATTCCAGAACAGGATGAAAGTGAAAGCAGAAGGGGAAGCTTTTTTAACTCAGTATGTGTATTTTAAAATCTTAATAAGTAAATCTATTAGAATGTGAAACCCATTTTCCAATAGCTATTCCAGTCTCTTAGCCTATCCCTTGGATAATACAGAAGAAAATGCAACTCCTGGAAGGGTGTTGCAGGAGCCGACAGATGACCTCACAGATTCTATCCCTCAGGATTTTCCTTTGAACAAAATTCTGTTTTCAAGCTCAGTTGTTCCAAGTTTTGTGTTTGGCTACATTCTTGAGCTTTTCTTGACTCTTTCTGACAGGACAAACTCTGATTTAAATACTGCCTTTTTTTTTTTTTCACTCATACCATCTTCTCCTGCAGAACCCTTTGCTTCGAACCAAGCTGTAGGATCAACAGATGGAATCATAATTGACAGGCAAAATTTTAAAGCATTCTAAATGTCATTGGGCCTTTTAATAAAATTAATTAGCCTGCCAGAGAGAAAATTTACTAGCCTGCTGGTAAATTTCACAGTGTAAAATCATGAGGTAGGTGTAAGAGCAGGCAAAAGCTTATTACTTTTAAATAATTATTTAAAGATGTGTGCCTTGCCCCTTTCAAACATAGGGTGCAAATGCAGCAAAAGCTTTTAAACTCTCCTGAATGCTCAAGCAGTTCAGTCTCCTTTCAAGAAATGTAATCCAGTTGAAATTAAAAGTTATCAGGTACTGGCTGATGATGAGTCACTACTGATGGGGAAAACTGGGGGAGGCCTCAAGATTGATTCTTTTGGGGATTAATGTTCCCGGTGACATTTAAACACAAGTCAGGAGTTCAGGAATTGTGCCCAGTGCCATTATGAATCTTGATGAAAGGCTTACTTTGGAAAAATTAAGCACTCTGTTCCTTTGTGCATTTTGTAGATTGCTGGAACTTAACAGCAGAGAGCATCAGAAAGCTCTGTGAACCAATCCTGTTTCCTTTCCAGAGTCCCCATACCCTGCCTAAGTCGCAGTGAGATTTGTGAAGGCTGCAAATACCTCGTGCCAGGCATTCCACGTGTAGCAACGTTTGTAACTAAGACAGGAAGCAATGTGAGGCTTTTCTTGCTGTGTAATGAGGCCCAATTAATCACTGAAGAGTGCACTTTAGGTGTCTCCATGTGATGGTTAAAAGCGTTCCTCTGGGAATGGTCATGGGGGTGGTTTTCAAGTGGATAAAGCTAACTCACAATGTGAGCTGCTCTATGAAGACGCCTTGAAAATCTGCAGCACAGCCTCTGTGCTCCTCAATTTGCAGCTTGCACATCTTGCAAGTCTGTCTACCTGTCTACTTTCCAAGATAAGCAGATCTCCCTGTTGCCTTTGTCTCCATGATTTCCTATGCACACAGGGAGACCTCAATACTCTCATTTTAAATCCCTTCCTATCCAGCTTTCTAAGGAACCGTGAAATCCGTGCTGTTTGTTGTCTGGTATCAACTACTCTCCTTCCTGGTCAGCTGTGCCATCAGTCGAGTACCTGGCAGGTTATTTTTTTTTGTCAGTTGAGTGTGCTGGAGAGGAAAAGTAAAACTCCATTCTCCAGAGTTTCTATGAAGCTCTTGTGGGAGTTCTATGACTTGAAGTCAGAACAAAACTAAAATTCTGAACATACTAAAATATTAGATACCAATATGTTCTTCAGCTAGGGCAGATCTCTTCAAGCCATTTGTCAGGAAGCAGAATCCAACTCTTGTCTTTTAGCATCTAATTTGTGGTTTCTTCTCTACAGCTATCCTGTGTGTTGATGACTCCGTAGTAGATCTGGAAACACTGGAAGCACTGTATGAAAATGTAAGTAAGCTAGGGGAAAGCTGTGGCTAATCACCACACAGTCTTTCAGACACAGAATAAGGAAAGTTTTATTGTATGTTGTCATTTTGGATGAGAGACATTATACAGAAAAAGTCTTTGGGGAATTTACAGAATCACAGAATTGTCAGGGCTGGAAGGGACCTCAAGGCTCAGCCAGTTCCAACCCCCCTGCCATGGGCAGGGACACCTCACACTACAGCAGGTTGCCCAGAGCCACATCCAGCCTGGCTGCAAAAACCTCCAGGGATGAGGCTTCCACCACCTCCCTGGGCAGCCTGTGCCAGAGTCTCACCACCCTCCTACTGAAGAACTTCTCCCTCAGCTCCAGGCTAACCCTGCTCTGCCTCAGCTTCAAACCATTCCCCCTGGAACTGACTTGTTCTTGGGGGCTATAATGCATCAAGAACTTTTCCAGGTCATATGGTTTGTTTCTAATCCTTATTAAATAGTCATATGGAATACTCACTAACAACATCTACATAGAATGGCTCAGGTTGGAAGGGACCCCAGAGCTCATCTGCTCCAACCTCCCCACAGTGCCCAGGGACACCTCTCAACTAGCCTCAGCTGCTCAAGGTCTCATCCAGCCTGACCTTCAACACCCCCAGGGAGGAGGACGTCACCACCACTTTATTGCAAGGACAAACCTATCCCTTCATAGCACTGCAAGAGCTTTCTAACCAATCACTTCAGGAAAAGGGGGTTAGGACAAGATGCCAATTTTATAACAAGCTCATGGGGAAAAATTTCTTCCTAAGCTCTGATCTAAATCTCCCCTCCTCTAGCTTGGCTCCATCCCCCCCTCCCCGTCCTATTCATGACACCCTAAAAAGTCCCTCCCCAGCTTTCTTGTAGCCCCCTTCAGATACTGGAAGGCCACAAGAAGGTCTCCTTAGAGCCTTCTCCTCTCCAGCCTGCACAACCCCAACTCTCTCAGTCTGTCTCCAGAGCAGAGCAGCTCCAGCCCTCTGCTGATCCTCGTGGCCATTCTCTGGACACCTTCCAGCACAGCAGCAAAACAAGTACTATCCTCATTATCCTCATTTCTCTTGCTGGCTTAGTTCTTAATTACCAGAAAAGTAAACCAGTGGAGTGCCTTTGGACTCAGGTTGCAATGGAGCAAAATGCATCCTGTCTACCAGTGTGCTCTCCTGAACTGCCTGACAAATGGACTCCATACTGGGGGCCAGTTCTGTGCTACAGTGCTGAATCTTCCTCACTCAAGCTGTGAGGACCTAAAGCAGTTAAGAAGTCAGGCTGGGGCATTGGTGTCCTTACCCAAGTTGCTCTGTAGTCAAAGTATAGAGCATTCATGAACTGTGTAATCCTGAAGCTGGCTCTAGAAGATGTCAGAACTACCTCTTGGACCTAAACTGTGTGAAGATGACCTTTGGAGGTCCCTTCTGGCCTGCACCATTCTATGATTCTAAGTATCCTGTGCTCTACAAGGATGCTCTGCTTTGTGGCCATCAAGGCCAGTTTATTATCACAAATCTTTATGCCTCAACTCTTTCCCAAATAAAAAATACTGTTGTTACCTGCAGACAAAAAGGTAAGTTGGTAATTAATTTATGTTTTACTAATTAGTTACTAATTACTCCCTCAGAGAGCACAAAAGGATGAACTGGAGAAAATCAAGCAATATTATCAGACTTCAAAAGAGGAGGAATTGAAGCTACTGGATAAACCAGAACAGTAAGATCATGTTTTTGGTAGTATTTTATCATTATATTTGCTGATATGTTAAACCAGAACCTGATATTTCATTTGTGGCAGCTAATAAGCAAATTTTTTTTTGTGGTTTATCACCTAACCTTTGTCAGACATCACAGATTTTGCTCTGACAGCTTGGACCACCCGAGGCTTGAATCAGGAAAAGTTTTGGTCCCACTTGTCACATTTTTTTTCATCTGTTGGAGATCTCAGGGCTAAGTTAGTGTGTTATAAAGCAGGGCCAGAGTGATTTTTGGCTATTCATTATTTGAAAGAGTAACACAGGGTTTTGGTGACTCCTGTGACAAAGATTCACTCTGGTCATACTGATGGGAGAGCTACAGGGCTGATCCCTCAGTTCATCTCCTGGGAGTGAAAAACTTCTGAAGTGTTGCTCCTTCTGTTGTAATAAACCTTAGACCAATGCTAAACCCACAAGGATCCATGAGCAGGATAGAAACCTTGGATTTTATGTTAGGCCATACATTTGATTTCAGATTTTGGCCTATCAGTGGTGTTTGTCTTCTGCTACTTTGCTGCTTTTCCCTTTCCACTTCCATTCTCTTCTAATCACAGTGCCCTGAGGCCTCTCTGCCATTTTTTTTTTCCTTTTCCCTCTAGCCTGTTTTTGTCTGTGGCCCAAAAAAGGGTAGAGGGAGGACGAACTGAAACAGTAGGTATCACAGAATGTCAGGGGGTGGAAGGGACCTCCAAAGCTCATCCAGTCCAACCCCACTGCCAGAGCAGGGTCACCTAGAGCAGGTCACACAAGGACACATTCAGGCAGGTCTTGAATATCTCCAGAGAAGGAGACTCCACAACCCCCCTGGGCAGCCTGTGCCAGGGCTCTGTCACCCTCACAGGGACAAAATTCTTCCTCCTGTTTCCATGGAACTTCCTATGCCTCACTTCCACCACTGCCCCTTGTGCTGGCGTTGGGCATCACCCAGCAGAGCCTGGCTCCAGCCTCTGGGCACTCCCCCTGCACATCTTTATCAACATGATTGAGATCACCTCTCAGGCTTCTCCTCTCCAAGCTCCAGAGCCCTCAGCTCCCTCAGGCTCTCCTCCTAAGGAAGATGTTTCACTCCCTTAATCATCTTTGTGGCTCTGTGCTGGACTCTCTCAAGCTGTTCCCTGAGGTAACTTCTTGACGTGAGGGGCCCAGCAGGTACAGTATGTGACTGGTTGATGTCAGAGGCATTCCATTTCCATACCTTTTCTTTCCCAATGAAAATGTCAGTGATGAAGAGCAGAATTGTTTTTCTCTTTCTGCCAGCACAAGCAGCTAGGCAGTCATTTGTGACTGTCCACTGGGGAAGAGGTTGGTGCTGGGAGAGCAGGCTATCACTCTTGAAGAGTGCCTTATTCTTGAATCAGCCTTAAGAGACAAACAGCCAGCAAGTGTGTGTCCTAGCTTCTTCTTGCATCCCATAGCCATAGTGCCTTGGCTTGGGGCTTAAAAATACATTGGGTGAGTTGCTGATGTTTTCCAGAGCTTGAATCTTTGGTAATCTGTTGAGTGAAATAAATATGAATGTGTTTTGTGTTCCGGAGATTGTGAATCTCCTGGAGCTCTAGAGTCATTAAAGGTTGTCTGTTTCTGTTAATTATGGTGGAGAGAGGTTGATCTTCATTAGACACAAAGCTGGATTTATGCTGTCATTGTTCCACAATTAGAAGTAAAGAACTCTAAGTAAGGCCTGATCAGTCAGGATGAATTAGGCTGGCAGAGACAAGAGCTACTCTGTATCAATTATTACTCTTTGTATTCTCTCTGCAAGTTTTAATTACCCCATTTTTACCCCATTATTTAACTATATAGGTTAAGAAAACCAGCTTTATAAAATGTGGCCTCAAGGGGGAAACAAGCTGGTGACCATGTTCTTATGTAAACTTTTATTGGACCTTCAAAATGTCCCTTTTGAATGCTCAGCAGGTCAGGTACTTCTGGGTTTGTTGTCTAAGGCACCCTCTAAGTCAACCTGAGTACAGAACTGGAGATTTGTTGGACCTGTACTATAGGTTGAGGAGAGAAAAGTGCTGAATTTGTATGTGTGATTTAAAAGGTTTGCTACAGGGCACAAGCCTCATTTTTCTTTAGTGAGGATCAGAAGTGATTTGTGCTCCTGCAGGGCAATGATTGTGCCCCCGTAGGGCAGTGATGATGCCCCTGGTGAGGCTACAACTTGAGTGCTAGGTTCAATTCTGGGCACCACAGGATAGGAAAGACATTGAGGTGCTGCAGGGTGTCCAGAGAAGAGCAACAAGACTGGGGAGGGGTTTGGAGGGTGTCATACAAGGAGCAGCTGAGGGAGCTGGGGTTGGTTAGTCGTGAGAAGAGAAGGCTGAGAGGAGATCTTATGCTCTCTACAACTCCCTGAAAGGAGGTTGGAGTGAGGCTGGGCTTGGTCTCTTCTCCTAAGTAATCAGTGATAGGAAATGGGTTGGAATTGTGCCAGGGGAGGTTTAGGTTGGACATGAGGAAAAACTTCTTTCCTGAGAGAGTGGTGAGGGGTTGGAAGAGGCTGCCCAGGGAGGTGGTGGAGTCACCATCCCTGGAGGTGTTCAAGAAGCTGCAGGTGTGGTGCTTCAGGACATGGTTTAGTGGCCATGGCAGTTGGGTTAGGGTTGGACTGGATGATCTTAAAGGTCTTCTCCAGCCTTGGTGATTCTGTGATTCTAAAAATGCAAACTGAACTGGTTGCAGATCCCAGCAGTGGACATTCATGTAGTGGAACCATTAACTTGGGTTCTGAATCATGAAGTCTGAGGGAAATCTTTGCCATTTTTAAATGCTGGGATTACCAGGCAAACAGAAAGCTTTAGTTGCATCACTCCTGCTCTCCTGCATGTGTGATTTTGATTTGTTTAGCTGGCATACTAAATTTTCTGGGGTTTGGCACAAACTGGAAGTATGACAGCAATATGACAATACCTCCCTAAATCATGCTTCATGCTAATAAGCTGTTAAAAAGCTAATATTCATTAACATGATCAAAATTTTATATTCACATTTGACCACACTTTTGGGCTTTGCTAGCAGGATCCAGAAGCTTTAACTGGTTTCCAAGAAGTCCCTTGTAATTGTAATATAATCTCTGTGTAGTCTTCTCCACTGGTAAAGAAATACCAGGGAAGGAAATAGTCACAAGATATGGTACTGAGCTGTGCTGGTTTGGTTGGTGGTGAAGAAGACCAGAGGCTTCCCAGGAGTAGTCAGCATGGATTCTGCCAGGGGAAGTCATGGCAGACCAATCTGATAGCCTTTTCTGATGGCAGAACTAGATGGATAGATGAGGGGAGGGCAGTGGATGTGCTCTACCTCCACTTCAGCAAGGATTTTGACATTCTCCCAAGGCATCCTCACAGCCAAGTTTAAGAAGGGCAGGTTGGGTGATTGGGCAGTGAGGTGAACTGGGAGCTGGCTGAAGGACAGGGCTCAGAGAGCTGTGGTCAGTGGGGCAGTCCTCCAGGGCTTGGTACTGGGTCCAGCCCTACTCAGTATCTTCATCAATGATCTGGATGAAGGGATAGAGGGGACCCTCAGCAAGTTTGCTGATGATAGGGAACTGGGAGGAGTGGCTGACCCACCAGAAGGCTGTGCTGCCATCCAGTGTGACCTAGGCAGGCTAGAAAGCTGGGAAGGGAGAGATCCAATGAAATTCAGGAAGGGCAAGGGTGAAGTACTGCATGTGGGGAAGAACAACCCCAGGCATCAGTACAGGTTGGGGGCTGAACTGTTGGAGAGCACCTCTAGGGAAGGGGACCTGGGAGTCCTGGTGGACAACAGGAGCCAGCAATGGAGCTCCTCTCCTATGAGGACAGGCTGAGAGAGTTGGGGTTGTTCAGTTTGGAGAAGAAACCTAGGAGACCTTCTTGTGGCCTTCCAGTATCTGAAGGGGGCTACAAGAAAGCTGGGGAGGGACTTTTTAGGTGTCAGGGAGTGATAGGAGTGGAGGGAATGGATTCAAGCTAGAGGAGCTTTAGATCAGGCCTTAGGAAGGAGTTCTTCCCCATGAGGGTGGTGAGAGACTGGAACAGATTGCCCAGGGAGGTGGTGGAAGCCTCATCCCTGGAGGTTTTTGCAGCCAGGCTGGATGTGGCTGTGAGCAACCTGATCTAGTGTGAGGCCCCATGGCAGGGGGGTTTGGAACTGGATGATCCTTGAGGTCCCTTCCAACCCTAACAATTCTGTAATTCTGTGATTCCCATGACCCAGCAGTGTAGGAGGTAGTTCCCTTCTCAAGGCAAGGAGAGATGCCATTTGGTTTTTTAAATTCAAACTTCCAAAATGTATGGATTTTAGTACTTCACTGAAGCAATTTGAGCTTTTCTCTCTTTTGTTCCTCTCACACAAAGTGCAGAGTATCCTCTTTTGGTTGGGTTTGTTTTTGTTTTTTTTTTTTTTCCTGGCAATACCATTCATTCCCAATAGGAAGCATTTTTATTAATACCAGCTTGGCATTTGTTTTTTGTCCCACTGCTTCAGTGGGAGAGCCAAGCCAGAACCACCCCTGCCCTCCCCCCGCCCCAATCCTTCTCTCACAATAGACTTCTTCATCATGCAAGAAAGAAAAAAAGAAGGGAAAAGAAATTATAGTGCAATTAAAATTTCACACCCACCACAGGTGGATTTTGCTGATTTTTGCGCAGCCATTATCTACTCAGCAAAGCATTGCCTGCACTGAATGTTCATAAAGCAAATTGGAAGACACCAATAGTGTTTATTATAAGAAAAAGAAAAAAAGAAATAGTTTGGAGAAATCAGATGTGGTGGCTGCAATAATGAAAATAAATTTAATTGGAATTCAAGCTAATAGTGGTTCACTATATTTCCCACCAGCCAGTGAGGGAGAAAAATGGAGGATATGTCTATAGGTAGAGAGGTGCTTTAAGGAGGATATATCTCTAGAGATGCTTTAAGGAGGATATACCTATAGAGAGGTGCTTTAAGGAGGATAAATCTCTAGAGAGGTGCTTTAAGGAGGATATACCTATAGAGAGGTGCTTTAAGGAGGATAAGTCTCTAGAGAGATGCTTTAAGGAGGATAAGTCTCTAGAGAGGTGCTTTAAGGAGGATAAGTCTCTATAGAGGTGCTTTAAGGAGGATACCTCTCTAGAGAGGTGCTTTAAGGAGGATAAAGCTCTAGAGAGGTGCTTTAAGGAGGATATACCTATAGAGAGGTGCTTTAAGGAGGATAAATCTCGAGAGAGGTGCTTTAAGGAGGATATACCTATAGAGAGGTGCTTTAAGGGGGATAAATCTCTAGAGAGGTGCTTTAAGGAGGATATACCTATAGAGAGGTGTTTTAAGGAGGATAAATCTCTAGAGAGGTGCTTTAAGGAGGATATACCTATAGAGAGGTGCTTTAAGGAGGATAAATCTCTGAGAGAGGTGCTTTAAGGAGGATAATACCTCTAGAGAGGTGCTTTAAGGAGGATATACCTATAGAGAGGTGCTTTAAGGGGGATAAATCTCTAGAGAGGTGCTTTAAGGAGGATATACCTATAGAGAGGTGCTTTAAGGAGGATAAATCTCTAGAGAGGTGCTTTAAGGAGGATATACCTATAGAGAGGTGCTTTAAGGAGGATAAGTCTCTAGAGAGATGCTTTAAGGAGGATAAGTCTCTAGAGAGGTGCTTTAAGGAGGATAAGTCTCTATAGAGGTGCTTTAAGGAGGATACCTCTCTAGAGAGGTGCTTTAAGGAGGATAAAGCTCTAGAGAGGTGCTTTAAGGAGGATATACCTATAGAGAGGTGCTTTAAGGAGGATATACCTATAGAGAGGTGCTTTAAGGAGGATAAAGCTCTAGAGAGGTGCTTTAAGGAGGATATACCTATAGAGAGGTGCTTTAAGGGGGATAAATCTCGAGAGAGGTGCTTTAAGGAGGATATACCTATAGAGAGGTGCTTTAAGGAGGATATACCTATAGAGAGGTGCTTTAAGGAGGATATACCTATAGAGAGGTGCTTTAAGGGGGATAAATCTCGAGAGAGGTGCTTTAAGGAGGATATACCTATAGAGAGGTGCTTTAAGGAGGATATACCTACAGAGAGGTGCTTTAAGGAGGATAAATCTCGAGAGAGGTGCTTTAAGGAGGATATACCTATAGAGAGGTGCTTTAAGGGGTATAAATCTCGAGAGAGGTGCTTTAAGGAGGATATACCTACAGAGAGGTGCTTTAAGGAGGATAAATCTCGAGAGAGGTGCTTTAAGGAGGATATACCTACAGAGAGGTGCTTTAAGGAGGATATACCTACAGAGAGGTGCTTTAAGGAGGATATACCTATAGAGAGGTGCTTTAAGGAGGATAAATCTCGAGAGAGGTGCTTTAAGGAGGATATACCTACAGAGAGGTGCTTTAAGGGGGATAAATCTCGAGAGAGGTGCTTTAAGGAGGATATACCTACAGAGAGGTGCTTTAAGAAGGATAAATCTCGAGAGAGGTGCTTTAAGGAGGATATACCTATAGAGAGGTGCTTTAAGGAGGATAAATCTCGAGAGAGGTGCTTTAAGGAGGAAGAATAAATCTCTAAAGAGGTACCTTAAGGAGGATATACCTGTAGAGAGGTGCTTTAAGGAGGATAAATCTCTAGAGAGATGCTTTAAGGAGGATATATCTCTAGTGAGGTGATTAGGAGAACGGTTCTAAAGTATTGGAGCACAAGGCAGCTTGCTGCTGGATGTCAGGAGAGCATCTGTAGCACTGAAATCCTCCCACTCACAACCTAAATCCTAGACCCACAGCCCACAAAGCAAATGATGCAGAATCTTATTACTGTCAGAAATGCAAAGGGCTCCTTGTGTGGCTTAGCCAAGCTCTGACCCTGTGGGTTGAAGAGCAGGGAGGCACTGCTCATGCCTTTGGGATGCTTGCAGTTTGTGATACCCCAAGTGGAGCTGGTGGCTCTGCCTCTGTTTATTTGTCTTTACCAAAGAGAAGAAGGCTGAGGAGGAAAGTCTGTATCTGAGAGCAGATCGAGTGGGTAACTGCTGAGCAAAGGCTGAAAGTGCAGACTGGAAGAGCTTCAGAGCCCACGTGCATTGCCACAGGAGGTGCTGCTGTGCAGTTGGGAGCTGTGCAGATTAGGAAAAGAAAGCTGAGGCTTAGCATCAGAAGAAACTTCTTGGCAGGCGTTTTGCATTCTGAAACAACCTCGAAGGAATACAGAGACGTGGGCACCTGCTTGAAGGAAGCCAAAACATGAATGAGAACAGTCAATGGGCAGGGGCTCTGCAGCCCTTCCCATTGCTTTTGCTTTCTCTTTTTCTCCCCCCCTTTTTTTCCTTTCTCGTTTTCTTTTTTCCTTTCTGTGTCGGTGTGAGCTGAAATTCCCCCCCCACCAACAATAACCAGGCTAGCTCAGTCTGGAAGCAAATGAAAAGCTGTATTTACAAGCAGAGTCTAAAATCTACAATGAAATGCAATGAATATGTACAAATATACAAAATTCACAACATTCACAAATATATACAATCAACAGAAAAACACAACCGATCTCCCTTTGCTTCCCCCCAAGGGGACCCTCCCAAAGGGGCCTCTCTCTCCCAGGAGCTTCCCCCCAGACTCCCCTGGACAGAGAAGCAGAGTTAGTTAAAGCAGAAAGTTGTTAACTTAGCTGCCAAGGTCAGTGTGTTATCTTCAGCCAGAAGAGAAGAAGAAACAGCAGCCAGACAGCCCAGCAACTGCCCCCACTGCAGAACGCAGAATGTGCAGAGTGCCTACTTTGTTTTGGGTAATAGTTCTTAAACATTTCTATCTATCCAATGGAAGTGTTTAGAACAATCAGTGTTTTGCTTTCTTACACCCAATAGTGACTTATTTACATTCTTTCACTTTCTCTGTTCTGAACTTTGCAAGGAAAAATTAAAAAGACAGTTTCAAACCATCACAGTCCACCCCTTCTAAACAATTCCATTGGCTGCTACTATCATTTATCTAATCTAAAATAATATCTACAACAATAGGTGAATAAAGACCATAGTCCATTCCGGCTATCTCAGATGTAGATGATTCAAAAGAGTCAAATCACAGGAAAAACAGCAAACAGTTTGTTTCCTCGCAGATGGAGCAAAGGAAGGAACAGGGACTCTCAGGTGACTCAGGGCTCTCAGGGTTCGTGCACCGTAGATCTCATGAACTCTCCTCTTGGGCGCGATGCTGTATCTGCGCAACACTCTGAATTTAACCTCTCTCAGCCAAAGTTAGATTTCTTTGTGGAATGCACTGAATTTCACCATTTTCTTGCATCACCCAATAGGTGTGACCAGGACCTTCAGCAGAAACCACCCCTCGGACAGGTTTGGCCTCTCCTGAAGGAGAAAATACCCAAACAGTTTTGCCTAACAGATTCTTTTCTCTGATAACAGGAACTCTATCACCTTCCTCCTTTCGCAACAAATCTGATTGGGCAGGTCCAGCTCGATTCACTGAACCTCTACTATTCACCAACCAGGTTGCTTGTGCTAAATGTTTCTCCCAGTTTTTCAAAGATCCACCCCCCATGGCTTTGAGAGTGGTTTTCAGCAAACCGTTGTAGCGTTCGATCTTCCCTGCAGCTGGTGCATAGTAGGGAATGTGGAATATCCACTCGATGCCGTGCTCTTTGGCCCAGTTTTTTACAAGATTGTTCTTGAAATGAGTTCCGTTGTCTGACTCAATCCTCTCTGGAGTTCCGTGTCTCCACAGGATTTGTCTTTCCAGACCAAGAATGGTGTTACGTGCAGTTGCATGAGGAACTGGATAAGTTTCCAGCCATCCAGTGCTTGCCTCTACCATAGTCAGCACATACTGCTTACCAGATGGAGAACGAGGTAGAGTGATGTAGTCAATCTGCCAGGCTTCACCATACTTGTACTTGGACCATCGGTCACCGTACCACAAGGGCTTGATCCGCTTTGCCTGCTTAATAGCAGCACAAATGTCACAGTCATGGATGACTTGTGTGATAGCATCCATGGAAATGTCAATGGATCTGTCACGAGCCCATCGGTAGGTTGCATCTCTGCCTTGATGTCCTGACGAGTCATGGGCCCACCGAGCTAAGAACAGCTCACCTCGGTGTTTCCAGTCAAGATCAGGATCAGGATCAGAGTTTGTGTCCACCTGGGAAACTCTTGCAGCTAGATCTGCCTGGTGGTTGTGTTGTTGTTCCTCTGTAGCTTTGCTCTTAGGAATGTGAGCATCGATGTGTCTCACTTTCACTGGGATTCTCTCAATGCGAGCAGCAATGTCTTGCCACAGATCTGCAGCCCAGATTGGCTTTCCTTTCCTCTGCCAGCCATTCTTCTTCCAGTCTTTCAGCCAACCCCACAAGGCATTGGCTACCATCCACGAGTCAGTGTAGAGATAAAGCTTTGGCCATCTCTCACGTTCAGCTACGTTAAGAGCTAGCTGGACAGCTTTTACCTCTGCGAATTGACTGGATTCTCCTTCTCCATCTCTCGCTTCTGCAACTCTGCGCGTTGGACTCCACACTGCAGATTTCCATCTCCGCTTGTTCCCAACAAGACGACAGGAACCGTCTGTGAACAAAGCATATCTCTTTTCATCATCAGACAGATCACTGTAAGGAGGAGCTTCCTCAGCACGAGTTACTCTCTCCTCTGGAGGTTTAGCACAGCTTGTGCCTTCTGGCCAGTTTGTGATCACCTCCACCAAACCAGGCCTTTCGAGATTTCCCATTCGAGCTCTCTGTGTTATCAGAGCCATCCACTTAGACCAGGTAGCATCTGTTGCATGATGTGGTGAAGAACCTTTGCCTTTGAACATCCAATTCAGAACTGGCAATCTAGGAGCTAGAAGAAGTTGTGACTCAGTTCCAATCACTTCAGAAGCAGCTTTCACTCCTTCATAAGCAGCTAAAATCTCTTTCTCTGTTGGAGTGTAGTTTGCCTCTGAGCCTCTGTAGCCACGACCCCAGAAACCAAGAGGACGTCCTCGTGTCTCCCCTGGAGCTCTTTGCCATAAGCACCAGGTTGGACCATTGTCACTCGCTGCTGTGTACAGAATGTTCTTAATGTCTGGACCAGTTCGGACAGGTCCCAGACCCATCGCTTGGACTACCTCTCGCTTGATCTGGTCAAAGGCTGCTTGTTGCTCAGGACCCCATTGGAAACTGTTCTCTTCGAGTCACATCATATAGAGGTTTCACAATCTGACTGTATCCAGGAATGTGCAGTCTCCAAAATCCCACTATGCCTAAGAAACGCAGAGTTTCTTTCTTGTTGATGGGATTTGCCATGGTGGAGACTCTGTTTATCACATCCATTGGGATGTGACGGCGACCATCTTGCCACCGCACTCCCAGAAACTGGATTTCTCTGGCAGGTCCTTTCACCTTGTCTCGCTTGATAGCGAAACCAGCTTGCAAGAGAATGTCAATGATTTTGTTACCTTTCTCGAAGACTTCTTCAGCAGTCTCACCCCAGACGATGATGTCATCGATGAACTGAATGTGTTCTGGAGCTCCACCTTTCTCCAAAGCATCATGGATCACTGCATGGCAGATGGTTGAACTGTGAATCCACCCCTGGGGCAAACGATTGAATGTGTACTGAATGCCTCTCCAGGTGAAAGCAAACTGAGGCCTGCATTCCTCTGCTATGGGAATAGAGAAGAAAGCATTAGCAATGTCTATGGTAGCATACCATTTGGCCTGCTTGGATTCCAGCTCATATTGGAGTTCCATCATGTCTGGTACAGCTGCACTCATGGGTGGAGTTACTTCATTCAAGGCACGGAAATCAACTGTCAGACGCCACTCTCCATTCTGCTTTCTCACAGGCCAGATTGGACTGTTGAAAGGTGAATGAGTTTTGCTGATGACCTTCTGACTCTCCAACTGACGAATCAAGTTTTGAATGGGCACCAAAGAGTCACGGTTGGTTCTGTATTGTCTGTGATGCACAGTTTGAGAAGCAACCGGCAGCTTTACATCCTCTATCTCATGTTGTCCCACAACTGCAGATTCATCTGAAAGCTCAGGTCTAATAGACAACTTCAATTTCCCTCCATCAATTTCTACAGTTGCTATTCCAAAAGCCCATTTGTAACCCTTAGGGTCTTTAAAACGCCCTTCTCTCAGAAAGTCAATTCCCAAAATACAAGGTGCATTAGGACCTGTTACAATAGTATGTTTCTTCCACTGCTTCCCAGTTAAGCTTATATCAACCTCTATCTTAAACAACTCTTGAGATCCACCAGTGACTCCCTGAATAGTTATAGATTCTCCCCCTTGATAATTTGATGGTATTATGGTGCACTGAGCTCCTGTGTCAACCAAGGCCCTGTACTTCTGAAATTTTGAAGTGCCAGGCCACTGGATGTACACATCCCAATAGATTCTGTTATCTCCATTATCCCTTACCTCCCCCTGGCGGAAGGCAGGGCACCCCTAATGGTGGGGATTACCTCCACATGTACAGCTGGCACAACGTCCAGCATCAGAATTAGGATCACTGTTGGAGCTATCAGAGTTGTTCTGGGAAACTGAGGAAGCGACAGCTACCCTCCTGGTATTGCTACCTCGGGATCTGCCCCTCTGCAGCTCCCGTAACCTCTTGAAAAGATCAGAAGTTGGTTGACCATCCCATCTGTTCATGTTCTCACCAAACTGATCACGCAGAGTTATCCAGATACTGCCACGTGATTGCCTCTGCTGTCTGTTTTGGTTTGACCTATTCTGGAATGGCCTTCTTGGAGCACGTCTGTTCCTAACAGCTGAAACTTGTATCCATCTGGAGGAAGAGGAATCAGAATCATCCCCCTTCATCAAGTTGGATATGGAGGTTTTAAGTTCCTCCTTCAGCTCTTTCATGCAATTCTCCATCTTTCCAGACAGAGTTTCAATGGCTGAAACCAAAGTAGTACGTGCAAGACTATCCTCCAACTGCCTCATTTGGTCAGTGAAATGGCCAACAGTGGGAGGCACTCCACCATAATTTCTTGCCACAATCCTGCTTGCCAGAATAGTGGCATAATTAGGAGGAGCAAGCTTAATGAGCTTTTTGGCAAGGCCTGTTCCAACAGGAATTTCATCAGGATTCAGAGTCTTATGATCTCCATACATTACTTCTCTCACAGCAAACTCTCTCAGACGCTTGATTCCCTCAGCTATTGTGGTCCAAGGCTTAGGGTTCCATGGTAAATCATCTCTGCTGGGGTACCTCAGCGAGACTGCCAGTAGGAGGCGTGCCCACAGAGAAACTTTACCAATGCACTTGCCTAGATGCCTGTCTATGCCTGTATCCTTTGAGAGCATCCCCAGCTGAGAGGCCGACTTGTCGCCTACCACCAATGCTGGGGCTCCCATATCAAAACACCTGGCTAGCCAAGACAGGACTGGCTCATTATCTCCTCTGATGTAATCCTTCCTCACATGTCTAATTTCCTGTCTGGGTGCATTAGCTGACTGTATGTCATCCTCATCATCATCATCATCATCCTGAGGTCGCTGTCCCCATAATCCTGTTGTAATCCTCCGTTGAATTTCCTTGAGTTCAGAGGCACTACCAGCAGTTGCTAATCTACCAGGGTCTACATCCTGACCTACATCTCCATCATCCATGTGGGGTCTCAAGAGGTCTACCAGAGTTTTAAGGCTAACCCTCTCTTCCTCATCAGAAGGATCTTTCTTAACAGAGGGACCCTGAGTAGAAGGACCCTCATCTCCATCTGCACCATCTCCTGCAGCATCTGCATCTCCTTTACGCTTTCTGGTTACAGTGGCCACCAAATTTACTGGCTTGGTTTTCACATTCACAGCAGAGTTGGAAGAGCAAGTAGCCTTATGTCTTTCTTGACACAGTGCTATCAGTAGCCATATGATTATTCCAAGAAGCAACAAAATTAAGATTAAGGCTAGTACAAGATATCTAAGGTACCACTGGTTCCAAAGACCCTCTGTAGTTGTAAGAGGAGTAACAAACTCATATGTGTCTGCTAGCAGATCCATAGTTGAGTTACCATAGCTTCTTAGCCCAATAAGACCACAACAGAATTCACCAACATTCAGTAGCTTATTCTTAACCCAAAGAAACGACTTATATGCCACATATCTCACAATCTTGTCTATCATGCAAGAAACGGCCCATCTGTAAACAATCACACCGATAATAGATGAAATAGAATGACTCAGAATCCAAAACAGCTTCATTTTGCTTCCTAATCTGAGCAGAAATAAATCACAAGCAATCGAGCCCCACGTTGGGCGCCAAAAATACAAAGTGTGTCGGTGTGAGCTGAAATTCCCCCCCCACCAACAATAACCAGGCTAGCTCAGTCTGGAAGCAAATGAAAAGCTGTATTTACAAGCAGAGTCTAAAATCTACAATGAAATGCAATGAATATGTACAAATATACAAAATTCACAACATTCACAAATATATACAATCAACAGAAAAAGCACAATCGATCTCCCTTTGCTTCCCCCCAAGGGGACCCTCCCAAAGGGGCCTCCCTCTCCCAGGAGCTTCCCCCCCAGACCCCCCTGGACAGAGAAGCAGAGTTAGTTAAGCAGAAAGTTGTTAACTTAGCTGCCAAGGTCAGTGTGTTATCTTCAGCCAGAAGAGAAGAAGAAACAGCAGCCAGACAGCCCAGCAACTGCCCCCACTGCCGAACGCAGAATGTGCAGAATGCCTACTTTGTTTTGGGTAATAGTTCTTAAACATTTCTATCTATCCAATGGAAGTGTTTAGAACAATCGTTATTTTGCTTTCTTACACCCAATAGTGACTTATTTACATTCTTTCACTTCCTCTGTTCTGAACTTTGCAAGGAAAAATTAAAAAGACAGTTTCAAACCATCACACTTTCTTTACATTTTTCTTTTATTTTTTCTTTTTCACTTATTTTTCTGGGGTTTTTTTCTTTCCTTTTTTCTCTTTCTTCTATTTTTCTTTCCATTTTTCTTCTTTCTCTTTTTTCCTCTCTTTTTCTTTCTTGTTTTTGATTTTCTTTTTCCTTCTCTTTTTCTTTCTTGTTTTTGATTTTCTTTTTCCTTCTCTTTTTCCTTTCCTTTTTATTATTATTCTTTTTCCTTTCATTTTTATTGTCCTTTTTCTTTTTTCTTTTCCTTTTCCTTTCCTTTTTTCTTTTCCTTTCTCTTTTTCTCTTTTTCTCTTTTTCTCTTTCTCTTTCTCTTTCTCTTTCTCTTTCTCTTTCTCTTTCTCTTTCTCTTTCTCTTTCTCTTTCTCTTTCTTTTTCTCTTTCTCTTTCTCTTTCTCTTTCTCTTTCTCTTTCTCTTTCTCTTTCTCTTTCTCTTTCTCTTTTTCTTTTTTCTTTTTTTTCTTTTTCTTTTTCTCTTTTTTCTTTTCTCTTTTTTCTTTTCTTTTTTCTTTCTTTTTCTCTTTTCTTTTTTCCTTTCTTTTTTCTTTCTTTTTCTCTTTTTTCTTTTCTTTTTGTTTCTCAGTTTATTTTTTTCCTTTTTTCCCCCCACTTTTTTCTTTATTTTTCTTTTTCAGTTTTCTTTTGTCCTTTTTAAAAATGTTGCTCTTTTTGGCTGTGATCTGGATTTGTGATTATTTATTATGGTGCAGCTATTACAATGGGTTTAAGGGATTCATGTGATAACAATGTCTTTCCTTTTTCTTGATTTGACTAGGATTTCTTAACAGATTGAGCATAAAGAATATAACAATTCTCAACCCTATCACATTTGATTCACCGACTGCATGTCTGCAGCATCAATCCATTGTGGCCCCTGCAGTGAGAAATGTAAAATTTCATTGACACTTTTTTGTTGTTGTTTTTCCCCACAGATTTTTATATGAGCTGTCTCAGATCCCAAACTTCCCAGAACGAGCTCAGTGTATCATCTTCCAGTCGGTGTTCTCCGAAGGGATCACATCAGTGCGCCGCAAAGTCGATACCGTAACGCGCGTCTCCAAGGTGAGGCCTCGGGGAAGCCTGAAGGGACACAGAAATACCTTTTAGAATAGCCATGTTTCTTTCTTTTTTTTTTTTTGTTTTAACCATAAATGATGAACTTCTAAGCCTGGTTATTAGAAAATAAAAATAGATTAATTTTTTTCTTTCCAGCTTAAAAATAAAAAAAAGGAAGGTGAGTTGTGAGTGACTCCTTGCGGTTTACGGACGAAGTTTTATTTCAATGCAGGTTGCTACTGCTTTGCACATTCAGTGGGGTAATAGAAAACCTCCATAAACCAGAAATGAAATATCAAACTAACTTAATACAAGGACTTTTTTTTTTGCCTGTCACTCTGGATACCATCAACAGTAGATGCCTGTCACATTCTTAGGTTATTCCTTTCCCCTGGGATCTGTATGTCTCTTTAACCCTGCTGCAGCACAACTTTTTCAGTGCCTGTCAAAACTTCACCTAAATTTCTCTTACTATGAAGGACTAAAGACAAGATTTCAAAATTATAAACATGAAAAGTAAAAAGAGATAAGAATTAAAAGAGAATTAAATAGCAACCTGAAGCCAGAACAGTATTTGATTTTAATTGTTTTTTTTTGTTTAAGTTGTATCTTAACTTTTGATTAGCTTTGCTGCCCCCGAGTACCCATGCTCTACCCCTTTGGGTTTCTTGCATATTCAAGCAGTAAAAAGAGGTACTTAGTGCTTCCCTTCCAAAGGAGATGTAAATAAGGAAGCAGGTTTTTATGGTAGGAGAAGTGGTGTAGCTCTCAGTTGACTCATGAGGAGCTCATACTGCAATTGATTTATCCCATGTGTAGTACAAGGCTACAAAGTTGGGTGTTAGGAACAGGCTCTTTACCATGAGGGTGGTGGAACACTGGAACAGGTTGCCTGGGGAGGTGGTTGAGGCTCCATCCCTGGAGATATTCAAGGTGAGGCTCAACAGGTTTCTGAGCAACCTGATCTAGTGGAGGATGTCCTTGCTGACTGCAGAGGGGGTTGGACTGGATGACCTTTGGAGGTCCCTTCCAACCCTACCATTCTATGATTCTATCAAAGTTAAGAATTAGGCTTATAGCCTCAGATTCTTGATTGACAAGACAGATGCTTTTGTGTAGAAATTCAAATAATTTATTACTTCACAACTGTGTTTCTCGATTTCTGTTTGGAGGCACAGCAATTTAGTCCCTATCCCTGGTATATCTATGTGAAGTATGGATATGGAAATGCAAATTTCCAGTGCACCAGGCCCAGTGAGAAGCAGACTGAGACCAAGTCTAACCTGATGGCAGAAAACGGAGCACGTATCCATTTTTAATGTGCATTGTGTAAACTCATGGAAAAGCACCTCCTCTGTAAGAGTCTTGAAGATAACTAAGAATGTTTAGAAGACTTCTTCCATGAATCTTGTCATCTACATAGTATGTGACAAGGCTCTGGGCCACCTGATCTGGTGGAGGATGTCCCTGCTGACTGCAGAGAGGGTTGGACTGGATGACCTTTGGAGGTTCTTTCCAACCCAGACCATTCTGTGATTCTGTGATGCCATATAATTTGCTTCATATGGATTATGCTAAATGTAGCATGTTAGGCAGATGGTCTAATAAAGGCTTCTCTTAAATATTTTATTATTGCACCAGTTTTAGCAGCCCTTACTCTGGAGAGGTTATAAACCACAAGAAACAAAACCTTTAGCAAAAACAAAATTTAAAAAAAACACAATTTTTTTCTATTAGCAATTAGAATTTTTTGTGCAAGTGACAGTTACAGACTGGTATCCATTTTCCAGGCCTTGCTGAACATGACAAGTGTAAAGGAAATTTTAGGACTGATTCTGGCTTTTGGCAATTACATGAATGGTGGAAACAGGACCCGAGGTCAAGCTGATGGATTTGGTTTGGAAATCCTCCCCAAACTAAAGGATGTCAAAAGCAGAGTAAGTACTTCTTTTTAATTAAAGATGTTTTTTCTCAAGTTTCTTCTTTTTTGTTCCATCTATCCAAAAACAGTATTTTCTTATTTCTTCCCATTCTTGCTTGAAAGCACAAGGCAATTTGTACCATATTCTTGCTTTCTTCTCTGAACTTCTTACCTCCTTCTCCTGAACTGATGCATATTCCCCTAATCTCCAATCTGTCCTATTCCATCCCACCAGGATATCTATTTCATGTAAGTATTTTCCATCCCACCAGGACATACATTTTTTTTATCTAAGAACTTCTGGGTGGCTCTTTTACTACTTAGAAACTTAATTACAGTAAAGAGAACTGAGAGAGCACAGACTGCTGAGCTCTTCTCCAGTAATTTTCCCCACTCTTTTTTTTTTCTTGCTCTGTGTGAGTAAAAACATTTTTAAACTCAGATTTATAAAGCAAAAATCAGTAAAGGTTCACTGTAGCATGTACACTAAGAAATTATACAGAAAGGATCTGAAGGATAAGATAGGGAGCTCAAACTCTGGACACTTTTTGAGATGAGGTTGCTTAGTTCCTTGTTTTAGTAGGGGAATGGAAATATTGCTCAAAGTCCTTCTTTGCTAGAGCAAACCTACACACTACATGGATAATATGAAGCAGCAATGAATAGAAGATCCTTTGTGTTCTTCCTCTTTTCCTGCATTAAATGCTGCCTTGAACTGTAGGAAAGGTAGATTGTAACCTGTAAGAAAGGTAGATTTTACCCTGTAAGAGAGGTAGATTTTAACCTGTAAGAGAAGTAGATTTTAAACTGTAAGAGAGACAGATTTTAAACTGCAAGAAAGGTAGACTTTAAACTGCAAGAGATGTAGATTTTAACCTGTAAGAGAGGTAGATTTTAAACTGTAAGAAAGGTAGATTTTAGCCTGTAAGAAAAGTAGATTTTAAACTATAAGAGAGGTAGATTTTAAACTGCCAGAAAGGTAGATTTTAAAATGCAAGAGAGGTAGATTTTAAACTGTAAGAGAGGTAGATTTTAAACTGTAAGAGAGGTAGATTTTAACCTGTAAGAAAGGTGGATTTTAACCTGTAAGAAAGGTAGATTTTAACCTGTAAGAAAGGTAGATTTTAACCTGTAAGAGAGGTAGATTTTAAACTTTAAGAGAGGTAGATTTTAAACTGTAAGAAAGGTAGATTTTAAACTATAAGAGAGGTAGATTTTAACCTGCAAGAGAGGTAGATTTTAACCTGCAAGAAAGGTAGATTTTAAGCCTTTTTAAGCATTTTTAAGATAGAAATGCATTTGTGAGAAGGCAATGTCAAGAAAGCAGAGTGTCCAAGGAGTGTTTTCCTCATGAAAACCATCACTGCCAAAGTGTAAAACCACGTTCAGTTAATTGTTCCCTGGGGAGCTGTAGCAGTGGAAGTTTTGCCAATGGATTTGAGTCTTTGTCTCCTAAAGACATTGAGGTGATGGAGTGTGTCCAAAGAGTGGTGAAGCTGGTGAAGGGGCTAGAGCGCAAGTCTTAGGAGAAGCTGCTGAGGGAACTGGGGTGGTTTAGCCTGGAGAAAAAGGGGCTGAGAGGTGACAGTATGACTCTTTACAACTGCCTAAACAGAAGAGGAGGAAACAGCCTCAAGTTGTGCCATGGAAGGTTTAGGTTGGATATTGGACTAGATGACTTTTAGAGGTCCCTTCCAACCTGGGTGATTCTATGATTAAGAAAACTTTCTTCACCAAAAGGGTAGTAAGGCACTGGAACAAGCTGCCCAGGGAAGTGGTTGAGTCAGCACCCATGGAGGTGTTGAAAAGACATGCAGTGGTGCTTAGAAACATGGTTTAGTGGTGGGCTTGGCTGTACTAGGTTAAGGGCTGGACTGAAAGGTCTTAAAGATCTTTTCCAACCTAAAAGAGTCTCTGATTCTAATTCATCCTTTCCTCTTCACTGCGATGGTTTAGCTGTTTCCTGTGACCATTTTTCTTCCTGTCCTACCCCATGGACAAGACCACAGCACAGGCTGCAGCTAAATTAGAAGCAGGTCAAGTTTCCCAGTGCTCAGGTGTTCCCTGGCTGGCCAGCTGCAATGAGAAAGAATGTAAACCAACTGAGCTTAGCCTGACTTTGCTCAGCAGAACAACTAATTTCAGCCTCATTCCTCTATCTAACCATCAACTTGTAAGAATTTCATTATCTCTGGGACTTTCCACTTTGGCTGAATTTAGCCATGTTGTTCCAGAAATTGTGAGTTATGAAAGGGATTAACAGATGTACAGTATAATTGCAGAAGACTTGTTCCTTAGCAAAACAAGCTGAAAAAATTACAGTATTTATAGTGTCCTGGTAGCCAAAAAAAATTATTATTCTTGTAGACTGGTCTCCAAAATGCATAAAAACTCCAAGGGGCCAGCTGCTCTGAGGGGAACCTCAGAGATAATTGGTGGTCCCTATTTGCTAGGGAGAAGAATGCAGGATCTTGGTTATTTGAACACTTAAAATATCCTCTGTGCCCTGTTATTCCCTTTCTGGGCATTGCCAGTAAGCAATATCAAGCAATATTATGTCTAAGTACTCTGAATTTCAAGAGCTAAGGTTAAAAGTCAATGCTAAATTTCTCTTACTTCACATAGAAATAATTTCTTGTTACATGAACCTAGAAAATTCCTTCATAGCAATATTTTTCTACCAAAAAAAAAAAATGCAGCTCACCACTTCTAAATCTCTTGTGTTTTGTCCTCTGTAGATACTCTTTAAGCCAAAATAGTAAGTTTGATCATTTAGGATATAGAAAATAGAATTAAAGCCTTTTTTTTTTTTTTTTTTGTTTGGGGTTTTTTTCTCTGACAGGGCAATCAGATGTGCATGAGTCACCTCAGGTCCTTTTTGTCCTGTGGCCTGCCAGCAATGTCTTCTAAAACTGTTCTAAAAGCAGAGTGGCTTTGTCTGCATGACAGTCCAGACTTGCTTAGTTAGGAATTTTTCTGATGTATGATATTAATCAAATATAATCTGCTGCAGGCTTAGATGCAGGCAAGGCAGCTCTGTGCAGGAAGTCAAACATTGTTCACATACAAATATTTGTCCTGGTACCTGTCAATAGAGAATATGAAAACACAGCCAAAAAAAACCCTTCAAAGGCATTCCAGATATAATTCCCTACATGATGGTTCTTTGCTGTTGTTGAAACAACACTATCCTGTCATGTGTGACTTTCCCTTTGGTTCATCTTGTCTCTGCTTACCAGAACAAAATAAAATGAGGCTGAGTACAGTTGTTGTATGCAGAAATGGGGATTCTACAAAGTGAGGTTTAAAAGTCAGATGGCAACAGGGCATCAAATAGATTTGGGAGGTCTGTGCTGTCTGGTTTTATATTCGGATTAAAATATCGATGCCTCTCTTTTTATAGTTGAATTGAGATTAGAGGAATCAAACAAGTCAGTTCACCTTAATATAACTGAAGTGACTGTAATGTTTGCTTAATATTATATTAAAGAATAATGTTGTTAATTGATGTTGCTATTCAGGTTAATATTATATAATATTCAGTATTGCCTTGTCTTGTTGAAAAAAGATACAGGCACAGCTTCTCCCAGAGCTGTCTTCCAGCACCTGAAGGGATCCTGCAGGAAGGCTGCAGAGGGACTTCTCATCAGGGTGTCTAGAGACAGGCCAAGGGGGAATGGTTTGAAGCTGAGGCAGAGCAGGGTTAGAGTGGAGCTGAGGAAGAAGTTCTTCGGTAGGAGGGTGGTGAGACTCTGGCACAGGCTGCCCAGGGAGGCTGTGGCTGCCTCCTGCCTGGGGGTGTTGAAGGCCAGGCTGGATGAGGCCTTGAGCAGCTGAGTCTAGCTGAGAGGTGTCCCTGGGCATGGTGGGGAGGTTGGAACAGGTGAGCTCTGAGGTCCCTTCCAATTTAGGCCATTCTGTGATTTTCTTTCCTGTTTTCAGAACCAAGGAGCTCAAGGTGCTGTGGTGGTACTGTCAAGCCTGTGTTGTAAAAAATTTTGTGGTCAGTAGGGCTGAAGGTGCTGTGAGTCCTGTTCCTGAGAGCACTAGGCAATAATAATAGCAGATCTTTCTGGAAACAGTGTTAGAGACACACATTTACAATAACTTCTTTCTTTTTCCCTAGGACAGTGGTATTAATCTCGTGGATTATGTTGTCATCTATTACCTCCGCCACTGTGACAAGGTAAAATATTCATTTTGCCTCTCCCAGCAGTAAATTTCTTCAGGAGATTGCTAAAGGCTTTGGATTAGCTTCTTACAAATCTGAACGCAGCAGCTCTAACAGGAAAAAATAAAATCCATTTCTTTTGCATTCTTACAAGAGTTGTGGAACCCCATAGTAAAAAAATTTGATGTAGGTTTTATGGGTAAGACTTTGGAAAATTGCACCTTAACTGTTGAATTTATGGAACAAAGCTGGAAGTGGGTGGATTCGGACTGAATGTGAGGAAGAAGTTCTTCCCCATGAGAGTGGTGAGAGCCTGGAATGGGTTGCACATGGGGGTGGTTGAGGTCCCATCCCTGGAGGTGTTTGCAGCCAGGCTGGATGAGGCTCTGGCCAGGCTGATGTAGTGTGAGGTGTCCCTGCCCATGGCAGGGGGGTTGGAACTGGATGATCCTTGTGGTCCCTTCCAACCCTGACTGATTCTATGATTCTACGAATTAGCAATAGGCACTAATTGCCAGCTGGACAGGCAGTCACTCCAGTCCTGCTTTCTTACATCCTGGGTACTGGAACATTGTAAATCTTGTTCTGAAGTGGTAGCAATGGAAGGCAGAAGTAAGATTTCCCTCTCATGGCAGAATGCAAGCACACGTTGGAGTTAGGGGATGAAAATGTGGGAGGCTGCTTGCAGTGAGTTACGCTTAGGAAGCTGTTTTGATGGATACGAGGAATGCTCAGAGTTTTTGACTGGAAGATTTGAACTACTGTGCTTTGAATGGAAATGGCATAATTAATTGGTTCTAAATTGCCTATTTCTAAGATGAAGAAGATGCCCTTGAGATGCAGATGGTGCCTATTCTTTCAATCTCAGACTAGTGTCAGTTCTCATGGCTGCTTGAATACCAGAATTCATTGTTTTCTTTCAAATCTTTTAAAAACTCTTCCATAAGAAAGTTAAATTGATGAGTTAGTAGTCACAAGTGTTTTTTCCAGGAGTAAGACTAAAATAAGTGAAAGCTAAAGTAAGTGAAGACACTTCACTACCCATGGCAGGGGGGTTGAACTAGATGGTCTTGAAAGGTCCTCTTCCTCCCTAAACCATTTGTGTTTCCATGATTGCTGGTGCTGGAGGATCAGTATGGCAAGAGCCTGGGGATCTGCTCCTGGGGCTGAGCTGCAGAGGAGATAAAGCTGGCATGTATGGACATCTGGACTTGTTTGCTTGCTTTTTTTTTTCCCCTCCTTTTTTTCCTTTTTTTTCCTTCTTTTTCTCTTCCTCTCCTTTTTTTTCCTTGCTTTTTTTTCTTCCTTTTTGCCTTCCTTTTTTTCTTCCTTTCTTTTCTTCCTTTTGTGGTTCCTTTCTTCTTTCTTTTTGTTCTTCCTTTTTGTTTTTCATTTTTCTTCTAGTTTTTTTCTTTTTTTTCTTTTTTCTTTCTTTCTTCCTTTTTCTCTGCCTTTTTTCTTCCTTTTTTCTTTGTTTTCTTCCTGATTTTTTTCCTTTTTTTCTTCTTTTTTCTTCCTTTTTTCCTCCCTTTTTCCTCCATTTTTTCTCCCTTTTTTCTTCCTCTTTTTCCTTCCTCTTTTTTTCTTCCTTTTTTGTTCCTTTTTCTGCCTTTTTATTCTTCTTTTTTTCTTCCTTTTTCCTTCCTTTTTCCTCCTCCTTTTCCTCCTCGTTTTTTTCTTCCATTTTTTTCTTCCTTTTCTCTCTTTTTTTCTTGCCCCTTTTCCCTTTTTTTTTCTCTTCCTTTTTTTCTTCCTTTTTTCCCCTTCCGTTTTTTTCTTTTCCCTTTTTTTTTTTTTCTGATCAGGGCAATAAAGCGTCACTACCCATCTCTTCAAAAGCCTCACTAACAAAAGCAGCTTTGTCTAGCCTGTAACATTTTTCAGTTTTCAGGGTACTGCCATATGTATTATTTTCTCCTTTTTTTAATAATGCTGAAGCTAATTCTTTCTAATTAATTTGCTTTGATATTTAATTATTTGCAACTTTGTACCATACTGGAATTTTACCTCAGGGAATTTTGTAAAACAAAGCAGTTTATCTTCGTTGAGAGGAAATGAGTGTACATGTCACCCATTGTACTTTTTTCCCCCCTGAGTGTTCATATCTTTACAACAATAAAACTATTTTTCCCCTGTTCACAAAGCAATTAATTCTTCAACCTATTGAGTTTTCCTTTATTAAAGACTAAAATCGCTGCACAGGTAGTATTTTAAACTCACTAGTACATGCTTATACCCAGCATTGTCAGACTAATACTATTTATATACTTGTTAAATTTCCACTGGAGATACTGCTCTGAGCCTTGTAAGTTTGGTTTGGTTTATTTTGTTTTGCTTTGGTTTGGTTTGATTTATTTTGCTTTGGTTTGATTTATTTAGTTTGATTTGTCTTGGTTTGCTTTGGTTTATTTTAATTTGTTTTTATTTGGTTTGATTTGGTTTATTTAGGTTTGGTTTGGTTTATTTAGTTTTGGTTTGATTTGCTTTGGCTTGGTTTGGTTTGATTTATTTTGGTTTGGTTTGACTTGGTTTGGTTTATTTAGTTTTGATTTGTTTTGCTTTAGTTCATTTTGGTTTGGTTCGTTTAGGTTTACTGCAGTTTTCTTTCCTTACTCTACTAAAACTAAGGTGTAAACTTCAGAGTTCCATACAGACATTAACCCATGTGATTTATTTATTCACATAAATCTTCAGCTGTATGTTTCTATCTGTACAAAATACTTCAGGCAGTAGCTAAATACTGTTTTCAGCTGATGCTTATGAAGTGTGCAGATATTATTGAATTGGGAGAGAGTGAAACCACAAACTTCTGGCATAAAATCACTTGGTGCCTTTGATAGGCATTGCTGATATCTGCTTTAAAAAACCTTCTAATCCCTATCTAAACCTTTATTGATAGGAAAAGAGCCCCAACATTGTCTCATAGTTTGAATTCAATGTTTTGCAGCATGTGAAAGGGAGTTCCGACGCTCAGGACGGTCAGGGTTTCCAGTTGAATTTTTCTGTGTGTCTGTGCCGTTTTTCTTGGCAAGAATGATTTTAAATCCTTTCTTTGTGCAGCTTTATAATATAATTTCATAGATGATGTTTCAAAAAAAAAGAATAAAAAGAAAAGTTAATTTATTTCCCTGCAAATGCATTCAATTTTCTTAGTGGCCTGCTTGTTTGTTTGTTTGTTTAGGAAGCGGGAACAGACAAGAGTATATTCCCTTTACCAGAACCACAGGATTTTTTCCAGGCCTCCCAAGTGAAGTTTGAAGACCTAATAAAAGACTTAAGGAAACTGAAGAGAGATCTAGAAGGTAACTGGGAACTTTCGCATTTGTTCTGCTTAACAACAAAGTGCCATTTAAAACGTGACCTTTATGAGGCTTTCTTATTGCTAATTAGGTTTATAGTGTTGATTCCCTTCGAGTTTTTACACTGTGGCACAAATTACTCACATAAATTAGGAGGGGGGAAAAAAAAGTGAAAATCAAACTCATGACTTCATAAAAATGAAAGTAAAGATCTGAAAAGTGATTTTTGCCTTTTACAATTGAAGAAGTCGGTCTGAAATTTTCTTTTGGTTGTGTGTGAATTTTCCCTCTGGCTTCTTCAGAACTGTGTGTTTAGCTGTAGACATCTCTTAGTTCCATAACATAAATACTTTCTTCAGTACTTGTACAACAACAATTTAACAGCTACAAGAAAGGGTTGAATACTCCTCATGTAGAAATAAAGCACAGCTTGCCAAGGCACAGCAAAGGGGAAAAAAGGAAAGTTCCAGTTCGAGATATTTTCGCTCTGGGACATAAAATAAACATTTTAAAATGTTTATTATAAAGAGGGGCTCAGAAACCCAACTCATCTATCAAGGTACTGAGTGGAAATAAAGTAGGAAGGGTTGCCCTCGAAGTGTTCCAAGCAGTTTCGTTTTTATTTTGTGCTTCGCATGGCTTTCTAAAATAAATCCAGCCTATGATGAATGAATTTTTTTTAAGCCTGTGCTTTTTGTTAAGGAAAAGTTGCTACTTACACTGAAGCAGTTTTGTGGAGAAAATGGAGAGTCTGGGGAGAGAATCTGCTCAAAAGCCTTTAAAACCTTCCCCATTTGCATTTACATCTCTGAGTCAAAACATGGAAGGCCTTTTGCAATCAGAGTTGAACAAGATAATAGTTTTTAATTTTTTTTTTTTCTTTTTCAATGTAAGGCAATCAAAACCCTTCCAAAATATTCTATCCTCACAGTCTGAAGTTGCTGGATTAGGTCACTTGCCACGTTTAGGATAGTTTCAAAGGTTAACAGTGGTAGGAAAGTATCAGTTGTTGTTTGTTCGACCCGGGCATGAGCGAGTGCTCTATCTCCTCTCATCTCGTGGCCCTCTGCACCCCATGGCCTGCCCTCTTTTGGGCCAGTTTGTGCAGAAACATGATCTGTGTTTGATCTTGGACTTTTTTCTGCATGTAGTCCTGCTGTCATGCATCTTAGTCTTTGTAAGATCCACGTGAAGGCTGTGACGCTCACGTCATACTCACTCTGCATTGCAAAGACGCAAGGCAGCAAGTAGGAAAAAGCCAAACACTTGAACTCTTCAAACAAAAATTGCAGCTTGCTTTGTTTCTATTTTCTAAAAGAGGTTTTCTTAGGTATTTCTAGAAATCTGGGGGGGCGAGGGGGGGCGGGGAGAAATAGTTATTTTAAGGATGTTTTCATAATTCTTCTTTGTAAGAATGCTTTGGAAAGCCAGGCAAAGCAATTAACTTACAAAGTTAATGACAGTGAAGATTGGAAACAAAAAACAACAGAAAAAAAGAAGGTTGTGGAAATGTTTTCAGATGTTGGTGTTTTATCACTCAGAAATATGCAGCAGGATCATAACCAAGCATTTCTGTGATTAGTTTCTAGTTAAACAAAGAAACAAGCAGGCATCACAGAAATGTTGTATCTCTCTCTGCCGTTCCCTTTCCAATTCCACTCTTCGGATAACTCCCCAATTCATTTTTGAATCAAAATCTGAATTGAAGAGGTTATAATTTTAACACGTACAACAAAGATTTGATGAGTCTCTGTAGTTTATTGTAGCCATTAAAAAGTTGTGGCTGCTGGCAGAATACCAGTGAAAGTCTAAAGCTGAAACAGATGTGGGTAGCAGAAACCAAGTGCAGGGAAGCATCGGGCACAGCTATCCAGACAGGCGCGGCCCTTTAGATGTAAATAATTTGAACAAGATTAGCTGGGGCTGCCTGTGGTAGAGGCTACATTGCACTGATTTCACACTTGGGTTGGCTAAGGTAGTCTTAAACAGATTACCCTGGGTGTGGGATGAGACAAAGGTAAGAAATTGAAGTGGGCAAAGGTAAGAAATAAAAGGAGAGAAAAGGTAATAAATGAAAGTGGACAGGGGTAAGAAATGAAAGAGGACAAAGGTAAGAAATAAAACAGGAGAAAAGGTAATAAATGAAAGTGGACAGGGGTAAGAAATGAAAGAGGACAAAGGTAAGAAATAAAAGAGGAGAAAAGGTCATAAATGAAAGTGGAAAAGGTAAGAAATGAAAGTGGAAAAGGAAAGAAATGAAAGTGGAAAAGGTAAGAAATGAAGGAGGACAAAGGTAAGAAATGGAAGTGGCTAAAGGTGAGAAAATGGATAAATGTAAGAAATGAAAGTGAACAAAGGTGAGAAATGACAGAGGAGGAAAGGTAATAAATGAAAGTGGACAAAGGTAAGAAATGAAAGTGGACAAAGGTATTAAATGACAGAAGATAAAGGTAATAAATGAAAGGACAAAGGTAATAAAGTGGACAAAGGTATTAAATGAAAGAGGTGTTTTCTTTGTGTCATTAGGGAATAAACTGATGTTCCTGTTAGTGGATTTTTTTTTCCTTGAGATTAAATTACTGAATAAAAATAAAAATAAATACAGTGTGCCTGCCATGGCAGTTTTGGTGGACACTTTTCATAGTAGTTGGTATTTAGTATTTAAAAATATTTTTTGAGTAGTTTATGGAGGCATTGGTTTATCTTTCTAGCATGGATATTAAGGCAGGAAAGATGACACTATCATGAGTGGCATGTCTTAATGGTGTGAACCTCTGGTTTGAAATACCTAGACACTGTGGAACCAAAAGTTCAGATCTAGATGGAGCACAAACCCTTTCATCCTTTTCAGATAAACAGATTGAGTTCCATAGAGTTTGCTGTTTTGAAGGCTCTCAGATTAGACTTTAAAGGCACAGACTAACTTCAGTCTGAACATATTTCACTAGTTTGGCTCAAAAATTCCAACAAATCTTTTTAAGACCTTAATCCAATAGGTTTTTAACATGTATTCCACATCTACCCATGAGCATTTTTAGGTTAAAAACAAAAGAATTATAAACAAAAATAAACATTTCACCCTAGGCTTTTAAGAGGAAAGAATTGCAAAAGAATGCAATATTAAAACAGGGAGATGAAAATTTTGCAGTGAAATCTGGTTCTACTTTAAAGGCACGGGGCCGGGGCGGGGAAGAAATGTTTTCTGTAATCTCAGATTTTCAGTTCAAGTTTGTATGGTCTCTGTGTTTGCAAGGTGTTCAGGTATTACATAGTGCTATAAGCAGATACATTTATTCATTTAAAAAGTGTTAGCTTTCCAGCTAATCTTCATATTTATGGGGGGGAGGGGAATGTTTTTAGTTTGCATCAGAATTTTCTGATTGTAAGAGATCTTATTCCTTGTCTAGGGCAATGATTTCCCTTTTTTTGGTTTTCCATATGACCAAACATGATCTCCCTTCCAGTCTGGACAGAGTCACTTGGTTGATGCTCCTCTGGCATAAGCACAGAATTTTTGAAATGTGTGATCCTAGATTTTTAGCAAGAAACTTACTTTACCAAAGCATGGGTAGACTGGAGGGAGTTTTACCAGGAACCTTTTTCTCAGCTCTGTCCAAAGTCCAGCCATTTTAATTTTTCCAAATGATTTGCACTGGAGATTGGTTCCATCTTTCATGCCTACTGCTGCTCTTTTCAGTAAAACTGTACAATGCTGCTCCAGTGGGCAAAAGAATGCCAGATTAGATCCTTTGCATCATTCACTGTGATGTTCATTAGATCCTTTGCATCATTCACCATGATGTTCATCATATTCTTTGTATCATTTACTGTGATGTTCATTATAACAGAATCATGGAATTGTAGAGGCTGGAAGGGACCTTGAAAGCTCATCCAGTCCAACCATCCCTGCCAGAGCAGGGTCACCTAGAGCAGATCACACAGGAACACATCCAGGCAGGTCTTGAAGATCTCCAGAGAAGGAGACTCTACAACCCCCCTGGGCAGCCTGTGCCAGTGTTCTGTCACCTTCACAGTGAAGTAATTCTTCCTCCTGTTTCCATGGAACTTTCTATGCCTCAACTTCCACCACTGCCCCTTGTGCTGGCATTGGGCATCACCCAGCAGAGCCTGGCTCCAGCCTCTGGGCACATCTTTATCAACATGATTGAGGTCTCCCATTAGTCTCCTTTTTTCCAAGCTCCAGAGCCCTCAGCTCCCTCAGGCTCTCTCCTTGTAAGGAAGATGTTCCACTCCCTTCATTTTTGGAGCTCTGTGCTGGACTTTTTAATATTCTTGACCTTTAACAACTGGGAGAGGAAAGGTACTCAGGGAGTGGTGAAAAATGGCAAGCAAGGTAGATCTACCCTGAGCGGTTTCCAGAGTCACACCTTTAGTTCCCATACTTAATTACATTTCCTATCAGAGTGAGGCATTCTGACCCCCTTGGAAATCCACACACCTTTTGCTTTCACCTTCTTTCATGGCCACCAGTAAAGCTCTTAGTTGCAGTTTTCAGAGTCATTGTCTTTTTCCAGTACTTATGTAGGGTATTTGCATGCACACATACATGACTGAGAGGAAAAAAAATTAGACTTTAATAAAAATACTAAAAATAAATATCCATAACTATTATTTAAAAATATATAAATAGAAGTAAATATGTAAATAGAAAAGAGCATAAAAGTACACATACATATATAAATAGGAATGAAAGTATAAATATATAAATAGAAATAATTATATAGAAATAAACATAGAAATAAAAATAAATATATAAATAGAAGTGAGTATATAAATAGAAATAAATATTTAAACAGAAATAAATATATAGACATGAATATGTAAATAAGAAGAAATATATAAATAAAATATAGAAATAGAAATAAAGACACAACTAGAAATTAATAGATAAATAAAAATAGATCAGTAGAAACATGTATATAAATAGAAATAAATAGATAAATAGAAATGAGTATATCAATAGAAATAAATAAATCAATAGAAATGAGTATATAAATAAAAATTGTATAAATATACAAATAGAAATTAATAGATAAATAAAAACAAATATATAAATAGATAAATGAAAATAAATAGATAAATAAGAAAAAGTTATAAATAATTTAATAGAAAAAAGCCTTTGTGGATCAGCTAGCTATTAATAATCAGCTGGGTTTCAGTACTCCAGGAGGTGTGGTTTCAGACTGGGAGCCTTTTAACCTAAGTGTTGCTACATCCTTATCTTGCATAAGTTTGTTAACCTCAGCCTTTCCACATTTGAGTAGTGGATCTTCATCTAACTTTGTGTCAACCTCATCTTGTGGAACAGTACTAGCCTTATAAAAATACCAAAGTGGAAGTATGAAAAGCTGAGGAATGACAATGTTCCATCAGCTGTTTTCATGTTGGTTTATTATTACAGAAGCATTAAGTACATTAAAATCCTAGAGAAAGGCAGGTTGGTTGGTTGGTTGGTTGCTTGCTTGGTTAGAAGGTATCTCTGGAGGTCCTATGGTCCAAACTCCTTGAGCAAGTCTAAATTCAAATTTAGATCAGGTTCTACAGGACCTTATCCAGCTGTTTTGAATCCAAGGAACTTCCAGCACCTCTCTGGGAACTTATTCCAGTGCTGAATCACTCTCTGGAATATTCTTCCTTATCCCACATGAGAATTTCCTGCACTGCAGCTCATGAGCATTGCTCATTTTTCTTTAGGTGTTCATTTCTGAGAACAGTCTTGGCTCCATCATTCGCTGTAGCTACTCATTAGATAGTCGAAGTGAAAAACTTGATCCCCAGTTACCTTCCTCTCCACCTGGCTAAACCTGCTTTATTCTGGTTCCTTTTCAAGTGCTTCCATTTGATTTTCATCCTCAAGTGGCACAACAAGATAGATATATTTCTTTTCAGATATATATATCTGTATATATGAATGCTTGGGGCAAAACAACCCCAAGCAACACTGCAGGCTTGGGACAGTGTGGCTGGAAAGCTGCTGGCAGAAAGGGACCTGGGGGTGCTGATGGCCAAGCAGCTGAAGAGGAGCCAGCAGAGTGCCCAGGTGGCCAAGAAAGCCAAAGGCATCCTAGCTGGGATCAGCAATGCTGTGTCCAGCAGGAGCAGGGAGGGAATTGTCCCCTGGGACTCAGCTCTGGGGAGGTCACACCTGGAGTGTTGTGTCCAGTTTGGGGCACCTCAGTCCAAGAGAGATGTGGAGGTGCTGGAGCCAGGGCAGAGGAGGGCAAGGAAGCTGGGAAGGGCCTGGAGAAGAAATCTGATGAAGAGCAACTGAAGGAGCTGGGGATGGTTAGTGTGAAACAGAGGAGGCTGAGGGGAGACCTCATTGCTCTCTGCAACTACCTGAAAGGAGGTTGTGGAGAGGCTGCTGCTGGTCTCTTCTCACAGGTCATTAGTGATAGAACAAGAGGGAATGGCCTCAAGCTGTGACTGGGGAGGTTTAGACTGGACAGTAGGAAATATTTTTTCATGGCAAGAGTGGTCAGGGATTGGAATGTGCTGCCCAGGGAGGTGGTGGAGTCCCCAAGCCTGGCTGTGTTTCAAGGTGGTTTGGATGTGGTGCTTGGTGCCCTGGTTTAGGGATGAGCCTTGTAGAGTAGGGTTGTGGGTTGGACTTGGTGATGCTGAGGGTCTTTTCCAGCCTGGATGTTTCTATGAATATATATATGAATGTATCTTTATTTATTTTATATATATATATATATCTATTACTTTCCCTGGAAGAATATCCAGTGCACTCAACGTGAGTAACAAGTTCATGCTGATTTAAGACTGAAAACTCTCTGATTTTTCCAGATTTCAAACACTGAGCAACATCTGTTTTTATCAAGAATGCTAAGGGGATGTAGCTACCAATAGGAAAAAAGGAGAAAAATGTAATCCCTATTATTCACAAAAAGTTAATTTAAAATTCCTAAGGGTTTCTCTTCTCATCAGAGTCCTCAAAGTGAGTTAAAAGCCTTTGCAGCGATGTGTGCCCTGAGTTTATTGTAGAGATGGATTTTATTCTAGAGATGGATTCACATCTTTAATGAATGAATGGAGACATTTTCAGCTTCTGCTGGATTTCTGGGGAAGCACAGATTCTTTGAGTGTGGTTTTTTTTTTTTTTTTTATATTTCATGCATAATAAGGAATAATTTTTTTGTTTGGAATGTGGAATGGAGTTTTAGTGTAATCATGAGAGAATCATTATAAATAGGGCAACAATTACAACGTTGAGAGGTTTTCTCTTTTACTTTATTTGCTTTGTTAGATGGTAAGGTTACTACATCCTAAATGTTGCATCAGTTAAGTTTCTAAATAATTTGTTGGATCAAGAGTAAAAGGTGATTGTTTTCTGGACAATAATATTCAAAAAAGATATTAAAAAATATAGTAAAAAATATATTAAAAATATATCAAAAAATATATCCTGAATTATTTTCAAGCAGTTGAGCCTTAGTCTAATTCACATGAGAGCTTTTAGGTCAATTTAAAAGTGGCTTTAGGCATCTGAGTCACATATATTTTTCAGACCAATTTTCCCAGCAGGAACAGTGAGATTGTTTGATACTTTCCCAGCATTGGTCACTTCAATTATCTCCTTGTTAATCATACTTTTCAATTTTAAACTGAAGCTAAACTTTTTGAAGTGAAGGCAAACAGACATTTGAACTATGGTGTGGAGCGTGAGGAGCCAAATAGGTGCCTGTCTTACCTCTGTAGACATCAGCGCGTTGGTTTGTAGCTGGTGATTATCTCCTGTGGTTTTTTGCAGTGTCCCACATGTGCAGGATATCTATTGGTTGGATGCAGGAAGGTGTAAAGGAAAAGAGCAAAGGAGAGCTTTGCAAAGAAAAACTTCCTTCATTTTCCAAGAGCTGACAAAAAGACGCTCTCTTGCTTCTCGGAGTGTCCTGACCACTTTTTGACCAATCCCTTGCCTCAGCAGAGATATATTTTGGTTTGTTTTAACTTGGCAAATACACAAGGCAGGCATTCAAAAACCCCCACATTTTGTATATGTGCATTGGAGGCTATTTTACGATTAAAACTAACATTTTGACAGCGCCCCAA
Source organism: Indicator indicator (assembly GCF_027791375.1). Lineage (NCBI taxonomy): Eukaryota > Metazoa > Chordata > Aves > Piciformes > Indicatoridae > Indicator > Indicator indicator. The sequence continues at coordinate 37,670,721 of NC_072013.1, forward strand.
TGGTAACTTGTGCATGCGAATGCACCGAGGGAACAATCTTCTGCCTGCCCTCCTTTCTTGCAATTCCAGCAGATTTTCCAGTTTGGGATATTAGGGAATAATCTGGAATGGTTTGCATAAGATTCAGCTCTGTACTAAAGGAGTAAAGCAAGGATGAGTTAGGAGTTTATTCCCTGGAAGCAAATGGTCTGTATGCACGCATGAAGGCGAGGGAGAAAGCTTTCGGTTGGTTAAGCATTGGCATGCTGTTGATTTTTCTTTTCTTCTGGATCTTTTGTCTTTAGCTAAATAATCCTGAAGAAATTTCTTGTTAAAAATACTTTGAGAAATGTTAAGATTCAGGAATGAAATCTTGAAAATAGCACAATTACGATTCCCTGTGTGCCCTTTAATAGAAATCAGTGTGTGTATGTGAAGAGTTACGGAAGCATCTCCTTTACGTCTGGGAGCAGGTAGTGTGCCTGTGGAAGAGGAGGGATAGGGAACGTTGTCCCTATCAGTGTGTGTGATGGGTAATGAATGATGGAGTTTGCAGAGTGTGTAATGCTACCATCAGGAGGAACTGTGACTCCGTATTTATGGCCCTCATCAGCTTCTCCTCCTCCAGGGAGTGTGCAGAAAAAGAAAAGGCAGGTTTCTGCTAGCATGGAGGTGGGTGACTATATATTTACTGCTAGGGAGCAAAGATTGGAAGTACATTAATTCAGACAGTGGGATACAAATTAGTGGTAGTGAGGCTAATTAGCACTTTCAGAATATTGTAGGTAGTTTATGAATTTACATTATTTGTAAAGCTAAGCAGGATGCTCAAGCTGAACCAAAGCTGTAAACTTGGGAGAAGAATATTATTAGGTGGAGCTTTATGACCTGTCTTGCACAGAAAATCAGAGATCCAGCAGTACAGAGGGAAACAGGAGATCGCTTCTCTGGCCTCTGCAATTTCAGCTCATAAACAGACTGCTTCAGCCACTGCCCAGCGATTCTCTTCTGTCTGATCCTTGCTTGGGACATTGCTAAGTAATTCTGTGCTTCTCTTTGAAAGGTCTTTTTTCCTAACACCAGAAAAATTGTAGCTATTATTGTTGTTATTGCTATTGTTGCTATTATTAATGTTATTATTGTTGTTGTTATCATCATCATCATTATTATAATCATCATTTTCATAATCATTTTCATCATTTTCATAATTTTAATCATTATCATCATTTTCATAATTTATTTTAATAATTGTCATAATTTTAATCATTTTCATCATTTTCATCATCATCATCATTATCATTACCTTTTGTCTTGCCCTGAATTAGCCAGAGAAGACTCTTCCATTTCCAAAGTAGTCACTTTTTGTACCATTCAGACAGAAGGGAAGTGTTTTGATTTCTCAGCAGGTTTCTTCTTCTAGAGCACATTGTCCATTCCTGACAGACCTTAGCCATGTCTGGAGGTCTGGGTGTTTGGATCTTGACCCTAACCCAAAACTTGCTGGAATCGCTTAAGGAAAATTGTACAGCATCTTGACTGGAAAATCAGGAGGCTTTAGTCCTTATATGCCTTTCTGTGTGCTCTTCAGGCCCTTGCAGTTTGCTTCCCTGCTGAAGGGCTTGCTGAATGTAAACCACCACTGCAGTGAGAATACATTAACCAGAGTCTCAGATATGTGACTGTGGTGTGACAAATATTTAGCTTTCCTAGCAATCTTCGGTCCTTTTGTTAAATGCACTCTTGGGAAACCATCTTAACAGACAAAAAAATTCGAATGATTTATGTGTGGATATTCTTTGACAAAAGGAGGAGCAAAAATCCATTTCTCTTCTGGGTTAGTTGAAGCATAGTTAGTGTGCCATCATATACTGGGATAGCTCCTTCAAAATGTTGTTAAAGAAACAAACAAACTCCCTCAAGAATCTGAGAGACAAAGGAGAATCTCAGAATCACAGTGTTAGGGGTTGGAAGGGACCTCCACAGATCATCCACTTCAACCCCCCTGCCAGAGCAGGGTCACCTAGAGCAGATCACAGAGGAACACACCCAGGCAGGTCTTGAGTATCTCCAGAGAGGAAGACTCCACAACCCCCCTGGGCAGCCTGTTCTGAGCATTGTCAAGGTGTCTGACTGACAGCTTTCACTAGAACAGATGAACTCTGCAGGGTGTTTTGATTGCTTCTAATTAGATTATTTCACTTTTCACTGCTTAGGGCTTGTCTTGGAAGTGTATTGCTGTCTCATTTAAACGTGGGAGCTTGAGCCCATGAGCTGTTCCTGTGTGTCAGAAGGAAAAGGTCTTTCAAACAGACAACAATCAGACTGTTTGCACTTTTACTTACCAGCTTCTATCCTCTGAAATGGCTTTTCAAGAAAAGTGAGTGAGGAAAATAATTGCACATAAAGCACCTTTTTAGGATGTCTGGTAGTGTTGGAACTAGGGGGAATGGAGCAAAACTAGAAATGGGTAGATTGAGATTGGATGTTAGGAAGAAATTCTTCCCCATGAGGGTGGTTAGAGACTGGCACAGGTTGCCCAGGGAGGTGGTGGAAGCCTCATCCCTGGAGGTTTTTGCAGCCAGGCTGGATGTGGCTGTGAGCAACCTGCTGTAGTGTGAGGTGTCCCTGCCCATGGCAGGGGGGTTGGAACTGGCTGAGCCTTGAAGTCCCTTCCAATCCTGACAATTCTGTGACATGAATTCAGCATGGCTTCTAAAAGCCTCTTTCCTCTATACACTTCTGACAGCCTGTATAAAGCAACTATTACTACACCTACCTTAGAGGGAGAATTAATTTGCAAGCAAGTCTTCAGTTTTTGAAAAGCAATATTATAAATGTTTAAATTCCATCCTTCACTAATATTTAGAGTTGCTATGAAGGTTAGAGTTGACACCTTCTCTATTCCTATTAGAGGTGCACTGCTTAAAATCCACTATCACAAATACAGCAAGAGGAACCTTTGCCCTGTCATAGATGAAAACACATAACAGAAATCACAGAATCACAGGATGTTGGAGGTTGGAAGGGACCTCCAGAGATCATGCAGTCCAACCCCTCTCAGCTATTGATAGACATTGATCAGATCCCCTCTCAGCCTTCTCTGCTCCAGACTAAACAGCCCCAGGGCTCTCAGTCTCTCTTCACAGGGGAGATGCTCAAGTCCCCTAAGCATCCTCCTGGCTCTCTGTTGGACTCTCTCCAGCAGGTCTCTGTCTCTCTTGAACTGGGGAGCCCCAAACTGGACACAGGATTGCAGCTGTGGTCTCAGCAGGGCAGAGCAGAGGGGGACAAGAACCTCCCTGTAATGCAGGGGAAGAGAAATGCAGGGGTCTTTAGAGGTGCATTGAAATAATTGGCAGTATGGTTTCAAATCCCCTTTGGAACAGAAAAGGTAAGAACTAAGAATTATCAAATAGTAACCTTGGGTAATGGATAGAAACTGCAGCACAGGAGGTTCTACCTCAACATGAGGAGGAACAGGGCACTGGAACAGGCTGCCCAGAGAGGTTGTGGAGTCTCCTTCTCTGGAGCCTTTCCAGACCCATCTGGATGTGTTCCTGTGTGAGCTGTGCTGGATTCTCTGGTCCTGCTCTGGCAGGGGGGTTGGACTTCATGGTCTCTGGAGGTCCCTTCAAACCCCTGACATCCTGTGACGCTGTGATGCTGTCAAAGCTCAGGCTGCTTTAGAACAGGAAGAGAAGGTAGCAAGCTTGGCAGTGTGAGCTGCCAGGCTCTGCACAGATGGGCTGGGGGGAGGCTTGCTGCTTCCACAGTGGCATAACTCTTTGGGTGGGGGGGGGGGTAGTGGCAGTGACAGGTTTATAGGAATTCATGGTGCTGATACTTGGGCTCACTGTCAGGATGATTCCTGTAAATGTTCTGGGTGGGTTCTGGTGAGTAAATAGTTAGTAATTTACTGTTCCCAACATTAAACTATTTCTGGCTTTGCGTTTACTTTAAGGGATGGTGCTTCAAAAATTCCACCTCCTGTCTGATTGACACTGAAATGCTCTTTACATGAAAGCTTGTTTATGGGCAGTGATTCCTTTGACAGATTTACAAGTGTCTGTGGAGCTTTAAAAGACTATTGCCCAATAGGCATTAAGTGAGAGCCGTCCTATTCTGTAAATATTTTCACTTATATTGGGGATTTTTAAGGAATTTTCTGAGCCAAGTACTGCATTAAATCCACAGACAGTGGCAAACTGATAATCAGCACTTTCCAGCTTTGGTTTAATGCTTTGCTAATGGTTTCCATTTCTCTGGCCAAAATTTGCAGTGGGTGAAGCACGATGTACCTCCAGCAATTTGTAAGGGCTTTCAAATCCCAGTTGCACACTCAGAGTTGCTAATTTCTTTTTGGCAATAACTCATTGAGAAATAAACAATTTCCAAAGCAGCAGATTGCCTTGAATTTCACCAACCTACAGTGCATACCAAGGAAGTGAACCAGAGGTTTCTTACAGTAACAGAGAACTTGCATCTGTCAGAACTCAGTAATGCTCCAACAGGTTGTTTATTTTCTCAGATGATTGTTTTGGAATGAGATGCTGAGTGTACATGCAGTGTGCTAGCTGTCAGAATTCCTTCAGATCTCTCAGCATTCCTTCAGATTCTTCAGATTTTCAGAATTTTTATTTTATTTTATTTTTTAATTTTCTTTTTATTATTTTTTAATTTAATTTTATTTTATTTCATCTCTCCATCTCTGCTTTGGATGCAGCCCATGCTGCCCTTGGCCTTCTGTGCTGCAAGCTCACAGTGCCTGCCCCTGTCCAGCTTCTCATCCACCAGCACCCACAAGTCCTTTTCTGCAGGTCTGCTCTGAGCCTCATCATTCCCCAGCCTGGACTGATACCTAGGATTGCCTCACACACCATAGCATTTTTAGCAAAGACAAAAATCAGAGAAACAGATGGAACAGAATTTTTCATCTTTGGGAGTTTTTTTATATATAATTTTTGACATGATTTGGTGATTTTAGGTTTTGGGGGGTTATTTTTTGAACAATATATTCCAAGTAAATTTTTGAGTAAACAAACTACCAGAACTTATGAAACTCAATTAATATTAGGTACAAGAAACCTTTATAAGATGTTATGTAGGATTGAGTCAGGTCATGGAATTGTGTGGTAGCCTTTCACCAGCATTACAAATCCAGGATGACAAAGAATCTGTGGATTGTGTCTGCCATTTTCATCAAAACCTTTGATTTAGCCCTGCCAGGATTTTTTTTTCCTCTTCCAGGTGTGTCTTTCTTTGTGTTTGATTTGTGATTCCTTTAAATATACTTCCACCACTGGCACAGGTTGCCCAGGGAAGTGGTGGAAACCTCATCCCTGGAGGTTTTTGCAGCCAGGTTGGATGTGGCTGTGAGCAACCTGCTGTAGTGTGAGGTGTCCCTGCCCATGGCAGGGGGATTGGAACTGGATGAGCCTTGAGGTCCCTTCCAACCCTGACAATTCTGTGATTCTTTGCCATATCTATCCCCAGGCAAATCTGAGGATGTTCCAAAGTCCTTCAGCCTAAAAGGTTTGTGGTCCCAGCTATCATTTTCAGCCTAAAAGAGGCATCTGGTTTGTGGTCCCAGACATCATTTTCTTCTAGGAATTGGGCAAGGAATCATTATTTTGCATGGGACATTTCATTCTTGAAGAGACAGCTGAGATCAGAGAGTTTTCAGCAAGAATACAACACCTTTGAGAGTGCAGTTGCAGATGGAGTTCAGGACTGCCTCCAGCCAGGGGCTCTATACCTGTGTCTTATTTTTAACATTAGAAAGTAGATAAATTCAAGTCTCAATCAAATACTTCAGTGCAGTGGACTTTAAACAGAAGTAGTTAACCTTAAGTTGCCCACATGTGTGTGTTTGTTTGTTTGTACACCAAAAGTATTGGGGTTTGGGTGAAGTGGGAGCTAAATCCAGAGTCAGTTAAAGGAGGATTAAGCAGCCTAGGGCAGATGTTTTGCCTTTATTCTTAACAGATTTGCATTTCATCAGCCTTGTCCTTGGATTCCTTTAGCTCCAAGCTTCAAACATTCTCAGAGCCCTTCAGCCTCTTCTGGCAGTTATCTGAAAGAACTCTGGGAAGTAAACTGATAGATTTTTTGTTTCAGATAGCTATCATCTAGATAAATAGCAGCAGCAGAGAGAAGCAGCCAAAGGTCTCTTTTTAAGGCTTTCTGATAATGTAAATTCTGAGAGCCTGCCAGCATTTATATCACTTCTTTTGTCTCTTCCAGTTTCATTGTTTCAAGATGACTTCAGCAATCCAAACTGGTGTCTCATCTCATCATCTCATATCTAGACTAGTAGAATTTTCAGCAGCACCTCTGATTCCCATATTCTGTGTCATCTCCCTCTCTTGCTCTTCTCTCTTGTGCTTTCATATTGTGCTTCCTCTCCCCTAATGCCAAACAGTGATCTTCTTCTTAAGTATTCCCTAACAAATCAACTTACTCTCTACACAACAGTGCTGCTGCTTCTCCATATTGGCCAAGGGTTCAGTTTTATTGGAGGGATTGTATGTGTGCTATCTTCTTAATTCAGAAACATTCTGTTTGGAAGAGACCCTCAGCATCACCAAGTCCAACCCACAACCCTACTCTACAAGGCTCACCCCTAAACCAGAGCCCCAAGCACCACAGCCAAACCACCTTGAAACACAGCCAGGCTTGGGAACTCCACCACCTCCCTGGGCAGCACATTCCAATCCCTGACCACTCTTGATGGGAAAAATGTTTCCCACTTTCCAGTCTAAACCTGCCCAGTGACAGCTTAAGGCCATTCATTCCCTCTTGTTCTTGCCTCTTCACAACCTCCTTTCAGGTAGTTGCAGAGAGCAATGAGGTCTGCCCTCAGCCTCCTCTTTTCCAAACTTATTGCACTCTACAACTCCCTGAAAGGAGGTTGGAGTGAGGCTGAGGTTGGTCTCTGCTCCCAAGGAACCAGTGATAGGATGAGAGGAATGGGTTGGGGTTGTGCAGGGGAAGTTTAGGTTAGACATGGAGAGAGTGGTAAGGGGTTGGAAGAGGCTGCCCAGGGAGGTGGTGGAGTCACCATCCTTGGAGGTGTTCAAGAAGCTGCAGATGTGGTGCTTCAGGACATGGTTTAGTGGCCATGGCAGTTGGGTTATGTTTGGGCTTGATGATCTTAAGGGTTGTTTTTTCCCCAGCCTTAGTGATTCTGTAGTTCCGTGATTCTGTGATACTGCATTTTCATAGACATCTGCTTCTGAATGGATGTATAGAAATGTATTTATGTTAGGTAGTTATAAAATAATTACTGGTTTGCAGGCTTTGCAGGCTTTGCAGCCTTCCACGTGCATTTTATAGTGACTGTGTGCATTTTATGGTGACTGTGTAGCTCAATGCTTGGACATCATTTGTGTGCTAATACCTGTGCCCTTTTCTCACTTTATAGAAAACAAGTTCTCAGTATTGCCTTCTACAGTTTTCTAGAAATTTCTTTAAAAACAAAGCAAAACCACAAACCTGTAGCTACTTCCAGCCCGAAACTTAATACTTTCTCAGTTATTTTGCTGGATTCCACCCCCACCCCACACCCCCTCCCCTGCTTACAGCTCTACTGTGTCTGCCTTATTCCCAAACAAAGTGTTACAATTTGCTGGAATAGCTGCAGAAATCCTCTCATTCCCCAAATACAATTGTTAAGTGCACATAAATTTGATTCAGTGCATGACAGTCATGGAAAGTTCAAATTTTTAATGGTAAGAGGCTTGTATCACAAGCAAATAATCTTTGGAAGTTGTGTAAACTTCCCTGGTTTCTCACTTGTTTTGCTCAAGCTGATTTATTAAACCCACGTCACTGAGCAGCTAATCAAAGCCTCTCTTCCCCAATCTGTTGTGTTTAAACTCACACTCCCTTCTACTTGCTATCTGTCATCCAAACAAACACCCATTAGGCTCTGCTCTTGACCTTGCAGAGGTCTTCATTAGCTCTGCTCTGAAGTTTCAGAGCTCTCTCTTTGCTGCAGGTTGCAAGACTGGAGATTAAAGACAAGCTGAGGCCTATAGCTCAGCCCATTTCGCCTAAGTTCTGGAGGTCCTTAATAATCATAGAATCATGGAATGGTTTGGGTTGGAAGGGACCTTAAAGATCATCTAGTACCAACCCCCCTGCCATGGACAGGGACACCTCACGCTAGCCCAGCTTGCTCAAGGCCCTGCCCAACCAATAGCATAGGAAAATCTCAGGAACTCAAAGGCACTAAGAAGTGGTTCTAATACTCAGTCTAACCAACAAATAAAGATGGGGAAGGAGCTGTACCTCTAACCAGCACCTCATTTGTAGCAGGCCCTGACACACTAAGCAGTTCAAGGCTTCATTTGACTCATGTGGTTTGAGTTTTTTTGCAGCAACATGTATTGCATACACTAACATTTAAATGCAACCAAGTAGGGACCAAAACAGCCTCTCCCCACATGGCACAGAGCTGAAGGGGGCTACAGGAAAGCTGGGGAGGGACTTTTTGAGGTTTTCAAAGAGTGATAGGACTTAGGGGAATGTATTCAAGCTAGAGGAGGGCAGATTTAGATTAGACCTTAGGAGGAAGTTCTTTCCCCTGAGGGTGGTGAGAGACTGGCACAGGTTGCCCAGGGAGGTGGTGGTTTTTGCAGCCAGGCTGGATGTGGCTGTGAGCAACCTGCTGTAGTGTGAGGTGTCCCTGCCCATGGCAGGGGGGTTGGAACTGGATGAGCCTTGAGGTCCCTTCCAATCCTGACAGTTCTGTGATTGTGTGACATGAATTCAGCATGGCTTCTAAAAGCCTCTTTCCTCTATACACTTCTGACAGCCTATGTAAAGCATCTATTACTACACCTACTTTAGAGGGAGTATTAGTTTGCAAGCAAGTCCTCAGTTTTTGAAAAGCAGTATTATAAATGTCACAAGCTCACAGGATGTTAGAGGTTGGAAAGGACCTCTGAAGATCATCGAGTCCAATCCCCCTGCCATAGCAGGAGCAGAGAATCCAGCACAGGTCACACAGGAACACATCCAGATGGGGCTGGAAAGGCTCCAGAGAAGGAGACTCCACAACCTCTCTGGGCAGCCTGTTCCAGTGCTCTGGCACCCTCCCAGTCAAGAAGTTCCTCCTCATGTTGAGGTGGAACCTCCTGTGCTGCGGTTTCTATCCGTTGCCCCTTGTCCTATCCCAGGGTGCAACTGAGTAGAGCCTGTCCCTGTCCCTTCCTTCCTGATCCCCAGCCCTCAGCTATTGATAGACATTGATCAGATCCCTCTCAGTCTTCTCTTCACCAGACTGCACAGCCCCAGGGCTCTCAGCCTCTCCTCCCCAGGCACTGCTCCAGTCCCTTCAGCATCCTTGCAGCCCTCCCTTGGACTCTCTCCAGCAGATCCCTGTCCCTCCTGAACTGGAGAGCCCAGAACTGGATGCAGTATTCCAGGTGAGGCCTCAGCAGGGCAGAGCAGAAGGGACTCTTGTCCCTGCACATGACATTTTAATTACAAGCTCTCAACTTCTGTTGCCACAGGGCTTTATTCATTTCTACTGCAACAAATTGATTTACATAACAATGTTAGCAATATTGGTGTTAATTTGTGTCATGCAGGCAAACTGAACCTCGTAGATCTAACTGGAAAATAAATTTCCATCTGAATTTAGCTGCTTGGGAATGGAAGAGTTGTGTAAAAAAAAATAATCTTACAGTAGTTCATAAATTCAGTTGCTGAATCGAAAGTGTTTGCATATTGGTTTCTAACAGTCTCGTTTCATCTTTAATGTGGGATGCTGGAGCTGGTGAACTTTATGAGAAGTTTTAGGAATGGCAAAATTGGTTGGCAAATGACCTGGAGTTCGCAGAAGTTGGCATAGCATCAGATCTTAAACTAACAGATAGATTAAATTGTAAACAAATTGTTAGCTTGTTACAGACTTCTACTATTTCACATCATGGCCTGGAATTTGAATGCTTAAGTAAAGCTGAATTCCTGCATCTGTGTTCAGAAAAATCATTGAGTAGAGGATGTCTGGCACTGATTGATTAAAATCAGTCCAGATCCAGGGCAGAAACCAGGTGTAGAGCTTTCAGTATGATCTAGAATGTGTCTGAGGCAGGCTGTGTGAGTGGCAAGTCTCAGCACACAGCACAAAGTCATTGCTGAAGACAAATTCCACTCTTTAAACATGTACAGGATTCTCTTGGTGTGTTGGACTGCTGTTGCTGGGGGTTGTGGTGGTGTGATTGCTGGATTCTGTATTTGCCCAGGGAGCTGGTTGGGGCCCCATCCCTGGAGTTATTCAAGGTGAGGCTCCACAGGGCTCTGAGCAACCTGATCTAGTGGAGGATGTCCCTGCTGACTGCAGGGGGTTTGGACTGGATGACCTTAGGAGGCCCCTTCCAACCCAACCCATTCTGTGATTCTGTGATTCTATGACTCTATGATTAGCATAGCCAGCAGGGCAAGGAAGGTGATTCTCCCCCTCTGCTCCACTCTGCTGAGACCACACCTGGAGCTCTGGGTCCAGTTCTGGAGCCTCTGTTCCAGGAAGGATCTGGAGGTGTGGAAGGTGTCCAGAGAAGGGCCACAAGGATGAGCAGAGGGCTGGAGCTGCTCTGCTCTGGAGACAGACTGAGAGAGTTGGGGTTGTGCAGTCTGGAGATGGGAAGGCTCTGAGGAGACCTCCTTGTGGCCTTCCAGTATCTGAAGGGGGCTCCAAGAAAGCTGGGGAGGGACTTTTGAGGGTGTCAGGGAGTGATAGGGCTGGGGGGGATGGAGCAAAACTAGAAGTGGGGAGATTCAGATTGGATGTTAGGAAGAAGTTGTTCCCCATGAGGGTGGTGAGAGACTGGCACAGGTTGCCCAGGGAGGTGGTGGAAGCCTCATCCCTGGAGGTTTTTGCAGCCAGGCTGGATGTGGCTGTGAGCAACCTGCTGTAGTGTGAGGTGTCCCTGCCCATGGCAGGGGGGTTGGGTCTGGATGAGCCTTGAGGTCCCTTCCAACCCTGACAGTTCTGTGATTCTATGATTCTAAGTTTCTGTGATTCTGTGACTGGTTCTGTGAGTCTACTGCTTCTGTTTCCAACTCCTCTAAAGGCAATCTTGGTGACTAAGTACAATGTAGGCTCTTCCACTGTTGAGATCTACTTCTGCTAGATGAATTGTGCCACAAATGTCTCTCAACTTCTTTTGCAGCCTCTGAAAAGCAGATGAAGTTAGTTTGCAGAGAGTCTTCTGAAGAGCATCTGCAGCCTTTCAAGGGGAAATTAGAAGATTTCTTCCACAAAGGTAATCACTTCTGGGGGAAAAAACCCCACATTATTATTATTGTTGTTGTTGGTTTTATTTTTTATTATTTATTATGATTACTTACTATTATTACGGTTACTATTGGTTTTCACAAACTGCTACCTGTTGGCTCTGAACATTTTTGCTCTTTGTTATGGATTGTGTTTCTAATGTGCCTAATGTATGTTAAGAACAATGATTACACAGATCTTGGTTGTCACTTGCCAGAAGTAATTATTGCCTTGATCTCATCCATTTCCTCTGTGTTGTTTTCCCATTTCTCCTGTACCATTATTTGTAGGCAGAAGGAGGTTTTCATCATAGACTAAATTGATCACAGGGAATGGAAAGCTTGAAGTTTATAAAAGACTAGGATGAAAAATGCTCTTCTAGAGATAGCCCTGATGTATACCTGGAGCCTTGGCAGCTTTTATCAGTAGTATGGGTTTAGGAACAGACTCATTCAGCTTTGAAGAAGTGGTTGAGGCCCATCCCTGGAGATTCTCTTTTGTCTTGTGCAAGACAGGCATAAGGAGGTGAGTGGCCAGACTAGAGGAGTGAGATCCAAGGTACAATTTCATCAGTGTAAATGGAGGTTCCTGTTGCTGAAAAGAACAGTCCTGCTCTCACCTCTTGCCCAGGTGATGTCTTCCCAATCACCACCTTCTGCCAGCACCACTGGCTCTGGAGCTGTGCAGAGCAGATCATGGAAGTCTCTGTCCCTCCAGAACACTTCTGTTCTCTTTCCAACTTGTTCCATTGGAAATTTCCACTTAGGTCTTAACACTAACATCAAGATTGAGGTAGGACAGTATATTTCTCTGGCTGTAAGAGCCTGTAAGGGGGACCTCAGAGCTGCCTTCCAAGAGCTTCATGAAGGGATCCTGCAGGAAGGCTGCAGAGGGACTTCTCATCAGGGTGTCTAGAGACAGGCCAAGGGGGAGTGGGTTAAAGCTGAGGCAGAGCAGGGTTAGAGTGGAGCTGAGGAAGAAGTTCTTCAGTAGGAGGGTGCTGAGACTCTGGCACAGGCTGCCCAGGGAGGCTGTGGCTGCCTCCTGCCCGGGGGTGTTGAAGGCCAGGCTGGATGAGGCCTTGAGCAGCTGAGTCTAGTTGAGAGGTGTCCCTGGGCATGGTGGGGAGGTTGGAGCAGATGAGCTCTGAGGTCCCTTCCAACCTGAGCCATTCTAGGATTCTATGATTCTATGAAATGCTGTTAAAAATACTAACTCATGTGTGAAATTAAAACTAATAGCTTCATCTCCCCTAAATTTATATTCCTAGTATCAGAACAATATTTGATCTATATGGATTCAAACGGAGTTTGAATAGCTGAGTGAGAACAATGTTTGGATATTTCTTATAAAAAAATAATAAGAGTAATATTTGGATATTTAATATTAAAAAAATTAAGTGAGAGTAACATGGGTATTTAATATTAAATAAATTAAGAGCAATGTCTGGATATTTGGATATTTAAAATATTAAGTGACAGCAATATTTGGATATTTAATTTTTTTTAAAAGTAAGAGTAATATTTGGATATTTAATATTAACAAATTGAGTAAGAGTAATATTTGGATATCTAATACTAAAAAAACTAAGAGTAATATTTGGTTATTTAACATTAAAAAAACTAAGTAAAAGTAATATATGGATATTTAATATTCATCAAATTAAGTAAGAGGGTTCTCCTTCAGCCACCTGACTGATTTGAGTCTTTTTCCTTGGTTGGTGGTACTTTCTGTGATATTAGAGTGGAAATCTATAAAATCCTACCCCAATTATATTTAAAAATAACACAGAAATCCGTCTTGGTTTATGGCAGTAGAACAGGCATTGGACAACCGTTGAGCTCAGAGGTTCACGTTAGAGAAGTGTCTGCAGACTGCTGCAGCAGGGCTGGGGAAGTTCAGCTGCCCCTCTGCTCTGCCCTGCTGAGACCACAGCTGCAATCCTGTGTCCAGTTTGGGGCTCCCCAGTTCAAGAGAGACAGAGACCTGCTGGAGAGAGTCCAAGGGAGAGCCAGGAGGATGCTTAGGGGACTTGAGCATCTCCCCTGTGAAGAGAGACTGAGAGCCCTGGGGCTGTTTGGTCTGGAGAAGAGAAGGCTGAGAGGGATCTGATCAATGTCTATCAATAGCTGAGGGGTGGGGGTCAAGGGGGGGGGGGCAGGCTCTTTGGGGTGCTGCACAGGAATAAGCCAAGGAACAATGGAGACAAACTTGAATGTAGAAAGTTTCAGCTCAACATGAGGATAAACTTCTTTGCAGTGAGGGTGGTGGAGCCCTGGAGCAGGCTGCTCAGAGAGGTTGTGGAGTCTCCTTCTCTGGAGACTTTCTGGATGCATTCCTCTGTGACCTGCCCTGGGTGCTGCTGCTCTGGCAGGGGGCTTGGACTGGATGATCTCTGGAGGTCCCTTCCAACCCCTAATGTTCTGTGACACTGTGAACTGTGTCTCTGAAATGAGGAGTTCACTGATAGTGCTGAGCATCCTTAAGCATCTGCTTTCCATTTTGTTTGTTTAAAAAAAATAAAAAAAAAGAAATATTTGTGGCTGGCTTAAGCAAATGTAAAGGGGGAAAAAAAAAAAGAAAATAAGATTGTCTATTATCTTCCTGCCAGCTCACAGCAAGTAGCCAAAGCTCAGCTGCTTCTCTGAAACTTCTGGTTGGAAAATAGGTTTGAGTCTCATAGATATGAAGGGGTTTTTCTCACACACCATTTCCCATCCTTTTTAGTCAATGTGAAGTTGGACATACCGTAAGGAAAAAAAAAAAAAAACACCAAAACCCAAACCAAACCCAAACCACACAACATAGTGATTTGCTTAAGCTGAACTGTTTAGGTTTCCTAATTACAATTAATACCAGTTAAAGCTGATACATGCTGTGTTGTAGCAAGAAACACTGAGAGTGTTATGGAGACTGACATTCTGAAATGCTGGAGGGGATAAACTGTACTCCTGCTGATGTCAGTGCTGCTTTCTGTAACTCAGCCTAACGTAGCCTGCTGCCTTCCACAGGCAGGGAGGTGCCAGAGCCTTGAGGTTCTCTTCCCAGTTTAGCTCCCTGCCATGTGCTGCTGGAATAGTTGGGCTTAAGCTCTTCTCAGAAAGTATTTCACTCCTCTGGGAGGCAGAATGTTAAATGGTGATGCTTGCTGGGTTGCTTCTTTGGAGTGAAAGATAATCTTTGTCAAGTGCTTTCTGATTCCCACATCTAGGACATCATCAGTAAACTCAATGCCTCATTAGCTTTTCTTTTTTTTTTTTTTTTCTTTTTGCAAAGGGGTTAATTATTCTCAAGGGGGAAATAATCTTTTAGTAGATTAAGGAAACCTAACTGTGGCCTTCCAGTATCTGAAGGGGGTCTACGAGAAAGCTGGGGAGAGACTTTTTAGAGTGTCTGGTAGTGATAGGACTGGGGGGGGTGGAAACAAAATAGAAATGGGGAGATTCAGATTGGATGTCAGGAAGAAGTTGTTCCCCATGAGGGTGGTGAGACGCTGGCACAGGTTGCCCAGGGAGGTGGTGGAAGCCTCATCCCTGGAGGTTTTTGCAGCCAGGCTGGATGTGGCTGTGAGCAACCTGCTGTAGTGTGAGGTGTCCCTGCCCATGGCAGGGGGGTTGGAACTGGATGAGCCTTGAGGTCCCTTCCAACCCTGACAATTCTATGATTCTGTGATTCTATGTTGTGTGCAATCAATTATATTGGTTTTACTATAATGTGGAGCTTGAAAATGACTATGAATGAATATCTACTTCCTGTACTTGGGGTTGGAGTTACTGTGTGGGTTTGTTTTCAAGACTGCATTCATAATATTTTCCATTTAAATTGCCATGATATGCAATAAGAGCTTTGAAATAATGAAATTAACAGTTTGGAGGGCTCATTAATTTATTAAATTCTTGTCTAGAGTTCCTTAGAAGGAAACTTCTCCTTTGATACAAAGCTGTCTCACAAAAATATCAGAACAGTTAGATGAATATAAGAAAGATGCAAAGTAGCCTCTTTAAAAAAAGAGGGGGGGGGTAGCAAAGAATTTGGTGACTGCAACTATGAAGCCCACTAGAAGAGATGCAGGCCAGTAGGCATTGGTAGTAGTTTTTCATGGCATTCTTTATTCTCCTTGTGCATTCTATCAAGAAAGAGCCAAGGAAGTAAATCACAGTCCCATAGTACCTTAGAGGTTGGAAGGGACCTTCAGAGATCATCCAGTCCAATCTCCCTGCCAGAGCAGCATCACCCAGGGGAGTCTGCACAGGAATGTGTCCAGGTGGATTTGGAAAGTCTCCAGAGAAGGAGATTCTACAACCTCTCTGGGCAGCCTGCTCCAGGGCTCTGGCACCCTGTCAAAAACATAACAGAAATCACAGAATCACAGAATGTTAGAGGTTGGAAGGGACCTCCAGAGATCATGCAGTCCAACCCCCCTCAGCTATTGATAGACATTGATCAGATCCCCTCTCAGCCTTCTCTTCTCCAGACTAAACAGCCCCAGGGCTCTCAGGCTCTGTTCAGGGGAGATGCTCAAGTCCCCTAAGCATCCTCCTGGCTCTCTGTTGGGACTCTCTCCAGCAGGTCTCTGTCTCTCTTGAACTGGGGAGCCCCAAACTGGACACAGGATTGCAGCTGTGGTCTCAGCAGGGCAGAGTAGAGGAGGAGCAGAACCTCCCTAGCCCTGCTGGACACACTCTACTTGATGCCCCCCCCAGGATCCCATTGACTCTCTTGGCCACAAGGGCACTTGCTGTCCACCAGGACTCCAAGGTTTTTCTCTGTGGAGCTGCTTTCCAGCAGGATGAGCTCTACTCTGTCCTGGTGCCTGCTGTTATTCCTGCCCAGCTGCAGGACCCTGCACTTGTCCTCATTGCCCTTCATGAGGTTTGCCTGCAGCCAGCTCTCAGCCTGTCCAGCTCTGGTTGGATGGCAGCACAGCCTGAGGGGTGTCAGCCACCTCCCACCCCCCAGTTTTGTATCATCAGGAACTTGCTGAGGGTACTCTGAATCCCCTCAGCTAGGTTGTTGATAAAGATGTTGAACAAAACTGCAGCCAGTCCTGATCCCTGGGGACTGACCTGCAGGAGCAGGCAGCAGCCTTAATAAATCTGATTTTTCATTGTGCTGCCTGGCTATTTCATGTAGCTTGTCCATCTTCAGAACAGAGATGCATGCAGGATCTTGCAAAAACTCTGATCCCAAATTTGCCTTCACTGGTTCCAGGTCAGAAAATGCATTAAAAAAACCCCTTTAGTCTGGGCTTGATTTTCTTCCCTGACATACTGGAATGTGCAAACCAAAGCCTTTGTGTTTCCTAGCAGAGCAGAGCTGACTCTGCCTTTCTCTCAGAATAAAGGATCTTGAGGATGATGAAAACTTTGCTGTTAAAGGAATTCATTTAGTTTACAGCAGAGCCTGGGGAGGGAGTCTTCTGATGTCAGGTTTGGAAAATCATTACTAGTGGACAGCAAAGCTCCCTGGGAAAGGCACATGGTGCACTCAAGTGTCCAAGCTGGCAAGCAAGATGGAGAGGGAGGCATTTGTCACACAGAGTGGATCTGCTGAGGCTAATCCCACAGTAATTGAAATTTCCCTGTGTTTAGAAGTCGAGCCTAGCACTTAGAAATTCATTAAATTAATTGCTTTGTTACAACTACTAAGTGTCTTCCACTGCATAAACCATCAGCACTCTGCATCCATGGGCTGCCCAAAGCAGGGCCATAGGGCAGGCTGTTGCCTGCAGTGTCATGTCAGCAGGCAGGGCACTTTTTCAGACAGGGATAGCAACCACATGGAGAGCATCAGTAAATCTGATTTTTACTGTTGAGTGATTTCTTCTTAATATTTGTAGCCAGGCTGCAGGTGCTGGGGCATGCATCCAGTCTGCTGTGCTCTTTAATGCATGTCTGGTGCAGAACAGGAGCTTGGATCCACACTTTCTCATGTGCCAGTTCAAATGCACCAAAGACTGTTGAGGTGGTACAGTGGGAAAGAAAATAAGAAGTGAATTCTGCCATTCCTGCCTGCTTTCTGCTTGGTAGTGCTCTTGTGGGGATTATACCAAGAACTGAGAAATGTCATGAAAAATCTACATTTAACAAGCCAGAAGCTGATGAAAACTGCTGCACTCCCTGACATAAGAATGTGGCAGAGGGGACCTCAGAGCTGCCTTCCAATGGCTGAAAGGATCCTCCAGGAAAATTGCTTTTTAGTTCTCTCAGTGAATCAGTACAAATACAGGAAAAGGTAGGGTGGCATTGGAATTTGTCTTCAAACTTCAGATTGTTGATGTGCTTCACATGTTTCTGGGATTTCTAGATCTACTGAGGGAGCTGGGGGTGTTCAGCCTGGAAAAGAGAAGACTCCAGGGAGACCTTAGAGCTGCTTTCCAATAGCTAAAGGGCTCCTGCAGGAAGGCTGCAGAGGGACTTCTCATCAGGGTGTCCAGAGACAGGCCAAGGGGGAATGGTTTGAAGCTGAGGCAGAGCAGGGTTAGAGTGGAGCTGAGGAAGAAGTTCTTCAGTAGGAGGGTGCTGAGACTCTGGCACAGGCTGCCCAGGGAGGTTATGATAGAAGCACCTGAGTTGGAAGGAGCCTCTAAAGGCCATCCAGTCCAACCCCCCTGCATCCTCCCCTAGCCAAGTTTTCCAGAGCCCTGTCCAGCCTCACCTTGAATATCTCCAGAGATGGAGCCTCAACCACCTCTTGGGCAACCTCCTGCAGTGCTCAACCATGCTCATTGTAAAGAACTTTTTCCTAGCGTCCAATCCAAATCTATTCTTCTCTAATTTCACCTGCCTGGGGGTGTTCAAAGTCAGGTTGGATGAGGCCTTAAGCAGTCAAGAACCTCCTCTAGACTTATTCCAACAGCTCCGTGTCCATCCTCTGCTGGGGACACCAGACCAGTGCTTGTTGCCATCTTAAATTTGTTTTCACACAAGTTTAGGTGTTTCCATTTTCTTCCTCCACATGAAACAACTTCTTCAAACAGCTTTCATGCAAGAAATCTCTGCACTTAACTTCCCTTTAAATCTTCTGTAGTATATTTCACCTTCAGTTTCTTGTTGATTATTTTCTACTTGTTCCTCCTGGGTATACAAATGTTGCATCTTAAGTGTTGCCCTTGTGCTATAGTTGCTTAGACATAGTGATTTGTTGTCTTCATCTAGGAGCACCTGGTGTACTAACTTAGGGTAAGCAACCTTCCTTTCTTAATTTACAGCCCAAATATATTTGGAGTGTAGGAGGATGAGAGAAGCATTTCATACCTTACAGCAGACAAAATCTTTCTCACTCAAAACTGCAGTCTATGAAACATGAAGCAGGATGCTCATTGTCCTTTGGTAGTAGTGAGGCCAAAATACTCCAAGGCCAAAATACACAGAAGGCCAAAATGCTCCAAGGCCCTACAATCAGTACTATCATCAGTGCCATTTTCACAACAGATCCTGCACTTGGGGCACAACAACCCCAAGCAATGCTGCAGGCTTGGGGCAGTGTGGCTGGAAAGCGGCTGGCAGAAAGGGACCTGGGGGTGCTGATGGCCAAGCAGCTGAAGAGGAGCCAGCAGTGTGCCCAGGTGGCCAAGAAAGCCAAAGGCATCCTGGGTGGGATCAGCAATGCTGTGTCCAGCAGGAGCAGGGAGGGGATTGTCCCCTGGGACTCAGCTCTGGGGAGGTCACACCTGGAGTGTTGTGTCCAGTTTGGGGCACCTCAGTCCAAGAGAGATGTGGAGGTGCTGGAGCCAGGGCAGAGGAGGGCAAGGAAGCTGGGAAGGGCATGGAGAAGAAACCTGATGAAGAGCAACTGAAGGAGCTGGGGATGGGTAGTGTGAAACAGAAGAGGCTGAGGGGAGACCTCATTGCTCTCTGCAACTACCTGAAAGGAGGTTGTGGAGAGGCTGCTGCTGGTCTCTTCTCACAGGTCATTAGTGATGGAACAAGAGGGAATGGCCTCAAGCTGTGACTGGGGAGGTTTAGACTAGACTTTAGGAAGAAGTTTTTCCCATCAAGAGTGGTCAGGGATTGGAATGTGCTGCCCAGGGAGGTGGTGGAGTCCCCAAGCCTGGCTGTGTTTCAAGGTGGTTTGGCTGTGGTGCTTGGGGCTCTGGTTTAGGGGTGAGCCTTGTAGAGTAGGGTTGTGGGTTGGACTTGGTGATGCTGAGGGTCTCTTCCAACCTGAATATTTCTGTGATTCTGTGATAATCATATTTCTGGTTCCTCTAGATCTGTTGACAGGTCATACCTTTACCTTTGTATCAGTTTTAATACAGTCAAAGATTAGGAAGAAATTTCTATTGCCACTTATGTCCTTTCCTAGCCTGACAACATGATAGTGTGCGTTTTATTCACAGCAGTTTGGTATCAGCCCTGTAAAATCCCAAAATACCAGAAAACCCTGAGAAATGCTTAAAATTCTTAACTGGTGGCTTTTCTCCTCCCTAAAAAAAAAAAAGATATGAAAAGGAGGAAAAAAAATAATAGTCCAACAAATAAACCAAAGTCACCTACTTGTCTTGGCACTGCTTATGGAATTATGCTACCTGTGTTTCTTTTGCTTTGTAAAGTTCTTCAGTGCTCTAGTGCTGAAGCAAGAAAATCAAGAATCATTTTTAAGGGCACTGAACTGTGGTAACAGCTGCCTTGAAAGATGTGGTCAGTGAACAACAGCCACAGAGGAGCTATAGCATTTATAAGGATCCTGCTCCTTTTTTGATCCTGCTCTGGCAGGGGGTTGGACCTGATGATCTCTTGAGGTCCCTTCCAACGTCTGATATACTGTGAGACTGTGATCCTACAGTTGTCTGATTTTCTTACCTGCAATTGTGAAGCTGCTCTTGTCAGGCAAAAAGCCTCCAAAAACCTCTCTGTAAAGATAGCCAATTCTGCAAGGCTCCAGGCTGCTGTAGATTCTCTCTCCAGTCTGCATATCAAATACTGAGTCTTCCTTTTGTGAGTAAAATGTATGAATATGAAGACTTTGGACTTCAAAGCTTTATTTTCTGTTCTGCTTATCATAACTCTTTTTTTTTTCCTTTTTTTTTTCCCTTCCCCTCCCTTCATTTGTTTTCACTGAGATGTTTTATTACCTCTGCCACACATGTGCAGTTCTCACATTAAACAGTGTGGGAGGATATTTATGCCCAGTGTCAAACATGAAAAATATGTCATACTTCCTTGCAGTGATAATGTTTGCTTAAAAAACTTTTTTATCCTTCCCAGCACTGACATTACAGAGCAGACAAAGTTTGTGTTTGGAGCTGGAACGCTGCTTGAGATGCCGGCAGCAGAACTACTTTCATCTTTCAAACTGTTTGTGACAGTCATAACTGTTTTCATCACTCAAAGAGCCTTAGTCTTTAAACAGATGAAAGAGTGATTTACATATGCTGGCATCAGCCTGGGAAGCACAGAACCTTACTGCTGTGGCACTCTTGAGATTGTGGAGTTAAGACAATAGCCTGGGTCCATTAGGACACCAAATAAGGTGTCCTGGAATGTGATTGCATCCATATGCCTCTAACTGAAGCAATATTGACAGTGAGCTGATTCAAAGAACAAGAATTTGCTCTGAAATGAGTGTTTCCTCCTACACTACCACAAGAATTACCAGCATCACAGTCCTGAAAATGGAGGGTAATTAAAACTATGACTTTTCAGGAAACTTATCAATTGATTATTTTGAAGGAGATATGCATCAAATTGCTGTCATCACTTCCACTGCATCATCTCTCTGGGGAGACCTAATAGCAGCCTGCCAGTACCTGAAGGGGGTACAAGAGGGATGGAGGCTGTTTGCAAAAGCCTGCAGGGACAGGACCAGGGACAATGGTTTGAAATGAGAGCAGAGCAGATTGAGATTGGATGTGAGGAACAAGTTCTGCACCAAGAGGCTGCTGCAACCCTGCAACAGGTTGCCCAGGGAGGTGGTTGGGGCTCCATCACTGGAGATATTCAAGGTGCTGCTCTGGACAACTTGATCTAGTTGAGGTTGTCCCTGTTTACTGCAGAGGGGGTCGGACTGGATGACCTTTGGAGGTCCCTTCCAACCCAGACCATTCTGTGATTCTATGACTTACAATCAAAATTGGAGGCTCACAGTCCGTTGGAATGTGTAATGTGAGTGTATTTTAGTAGGACTTGTAACTAAAAATGCAATGTCATCCTTAGAAGGCAAGGAAAGAACTCTTAGGGATGTGTCTCTAACAGTACCCCCAGCTGCTTTTCAATGTGATTGTCTTGTGCTGAACTCCTGTGGCTGCTGAAAAGTCACTGGAATTTCCTGATAGATAATTTCCTGATAGATAAGGTTCTCCTCTTAATAGCATCTGAGTAGCATAATGAATGTCAGTGTTGGTACTCTTCATTTAATACCAAGAAGTATGATGCATATGATAGTTGTGAAATCTACAACTGGGATTATTGATCCCTTGTGTAGAACCACTGTCAGCTCTCTGGAATCTAACATTGCTTTTAAATTCTCATTGAAACCTTTGTTTTCTGTTCAGTTCCTCTGCATTTCTTCCAGTGCCTGAGCCATAGGGTTCTAGAACAAAGGGTAAACTGAGCCACAGGTTGTATCAGAGAATCATAGAACAGCTTAGGCTGGAAGAGACCTTAGAGATCATCCAGTGCAACCTCCCTGCCATGGGCAGGGATGCCTCTCAACCACACCAGGTTACTAAAGGCCACATCCAGCCTGGCCTTCAACATCTCCACAATGTCTCTGGTCAATCCATTCAGAGCCTTGCCACCCTTGTAGTGAAGAATTTCTTCCTAGGATCCGATCTAAACCTATTTAAATCCATTTCCCCTTGTCCTCTGGTTGGACACTTGCTTCTTTCTAGTCACTCTGCAGCCTTCCTGTAATTGGCAGCTCTAAGGTCCTCCTGAAGGCTTCTCTTCTCCAGCTCCTCAGGCTATCATCATAGAAGAGGTGTTCCAGCACATGGATCATCTTTGTGGCCCCCATCTGGACTTGTTCCAACAGATCTGTGTTCCCCTTACGGTGTTGGTTTGTGTCAGGGATCCCCTTAGGCTATTCTTGTAGTCCAGCTGCTTTCTTCTTTCCAGGCAATCCCTGCATGATTTGCTGTTTACCTACTACTGGTGTCACTATTGTCTGCAGTGCAGTCAGCTCCCCTAGCAGGCAGTTTATCTGGATGTGCAGTGCTATTGACATTCTTGTCTTACCCTATTTGGGCTGATATTCAAAGTCACTGAACTAATACAATGTAAGCCCTTGTCAAAGCTTTCCTTGGCAGGAAATCAGAATGCTCCCTGATTCATGACTTTAGTTTATAAACATCCTGTGAGCAAGTGCTTACATATATGGAAGATATTACTTCCAAGGAAAGAGTGCAGTCAAGGGCTGGAAAGGATTGGGTAGAAGATATTAATGCACTTAATGAGAAGCTCTCCAAAGGCTTTACTACCTACCATGACTCTGGGCACTCTCACTTTGTTTGGAGACTGTAATTTCATACCACAGTCTTAGGATGAAGCTTGGAAATGTGCTTCAGTGCTACCATTATGCAGCAATGCAATGCTTAGGGGGCTGGAACACCTCTGCTGTGAGGACAGGCTGAGGGAGCTGGAGGTGTTCAGCCTGGAGAAGACTCCAGGCAGACCTAATAGCAGCCTGCTGGTACCTGAAGGGGCTACAAGAAGGCTGCAGAGGTTCTGTTCCCAATGGCCTGCAGGGACAGGACAAGGAACAATGATTTGAAATGAGAGCAGAGCAGATTGAGATTGGATGTGAGGAACAAGTTCTGCACCAGGAGGCTGCTGAGACAGATTGCCCAGGGAGGTGGTTGGGGCCCCAACCCTGGAGATATTCAAGGTGAGGCTGGACAAGGCTCTGAGCAACCTGGTCTAGAGCAGGATGTCCCTGCTGACTGCAGGGAGTTGGAGGGGATGACCTTTGAGGTCCCTTCCAACTGAGACCATTGTATGATTCTAACACAGAACCGTAACACAAACTCCTGCATTTATGGAGATGTCCACAATTTGAGTATGTTGATCATTTTTCTCTCTTACGTTTTCCTGTTCTAATGCTTTTGAACATGACTCATAAAAGGATGTTGCAAATTTCAGCAGGAAATTTGAGCTCTCTGGATTAAGTTCTGTTGTGGTATAAATTGTGTTTTCCTTTTTTAAGCAACATTAAGAGGTAAAGCCTGTAGGCCAGGCTTGAAATTGCCATTAGAGGGAAGCTTCTTTCTAAGAAAAAAAGAGGGTGAGCAGAATGTAGCAGGAGCATTTGTCCTGAGAGCAAAAACAATCAACAATCACAATGTTCACAGAGCAATTCTCTGAAATGTGGAGCTAGTTAAAAGACAAAGCATTAGGCTACTACTGGAGTCCCAAAATTGGACAGTGACAGAGTAAAACCAGGTGAATCATCCAGTGTTACAAGATTACAGCTGGGACAGAAGACAGGCTCTGCTCCCAGGCAGGTCTAGTGTGAGGTGTCCCTGCCCATGGCAGGGGGCTTGGAATTGGATGATCCTTGTGGTCCCTTCCAACCCTGACTGATTCTATAATTCTATGATTCTAACTTGTGACAGTACAAGAGGGCATGACCTGAAGCTGTGCCAGGGGAGGTTTGGGTTGGCTATTAGGAAGCAGCTCCTCACAGCAAGGCTGATCAGGCACTGGGATGGACTGCCCAGGGAGGTGCTGGAGTCACCCTCACTGGAGGTCTTTAAGGAAAGCTTGGATGTGGCACTTGGTGGCATGGTTGAGCTGATGTGGTGGTGTTGGGTCATAGGCTGGGCTGGATGATCTCAGAGGTCTTTTCCAGCCTCATTAATTCTGTGATTTTATGCTTGTTCTATGTGTTTATCACCAAGAGGACAAGCTCAGAGATCATCCATTCCTTGTACTCTAATGCATTTTGGTGTTTCCTGTAAAAACATTGATTGACATCGTCCTGACAAAATACTTCTTAAAGGTAGTATCCTGGGTTTTATTTCTGGCAAGAAGGAGGAATAATTGCAGGTCCAAATTTACCTCTTTTTGTACATTTTTGTTTCCAAATTCCAGTCAGCTCAAAGTAGTAATTAGGGAACTTTTCCTGCATAAGATCTGAGCTGGGGACAAACTTCCTGTTTTAAAACCAAGAATTAGATGCATGGATAGGATGAAATCATTTGACAAATAGTTGTGATTTTGTAGAGGAGTTGACTGCATTTGTGTTTGGGAGATTATTGAGGATTAGATTCATTTGTCACAAGCAGAACTATTTCTGTAGAATGCATTGTAGGATTTTTTTTCCCCTTTTGCTGTGTTCCTTAAATAAGTTCCTTAAATGAGTTAAATAAGTTAAATAAAATGACATTCTTTTTCATAAAGATATGTGTGATTCTCAAGCAGTATCATTTCTTTCTTACATATTTGTTCATTCTTGCTCAATTCCCCCTATTTAAATTCCATATTTCTCATGCTGAGTCTTAGGGTTTCATACTGAAAGAAGGAATCTTTACAAACAGGAAGGTTGTTGGTTAAAAATTCAGGGGGGTTTAGTCAAAGAATTTTTCTCTCTTGTATTAAGCACAATGATTTTTGTTTTCTTAAATAAGATATTTTAAGATGTTCTCCAAAAATTCAGTTTTGACTGAAGGCTAAAATACTGAACTTTATAAGAGGCTGAACGCTGTCAGGTTCAGTGATGTTAACAGACAAATGTGGAGAAGTTTCCTGTCTGCATTGTTATATCTGATGTGTAGTCTGATAAGAAATTGTAAAAGCAAGGAAGGTTTGGTGAGCTACAGACTTGGGGATGAGTGGTTGGAAAGCTGCACCATGGAGAGGAACCTCAGGGGTGCTGGCTGATAGTTGACTGACCATGAGCCAGCAGTGCCCAGGTGGCCAAGAAGGCCAAAGGCATCCTGGCTTGGGTTAGAACCAGGGTGGGCAGCAGGGACAGGAGGTGACCATCCCCCTGTGCTCAGCACTGGGGAGGGCACAGCTCGAGTGCTGTGTTCAGCTCTGGGCTCTCACTGCAGGAAGGACATTGAGGGGCTGGAGCCTGTCCAGAGCAGGGCAAGGAGGCTGGAGAAGGGCCTGGAGTCCCTGGGCTAGAGGAGGGGCTGAGGGAGCTGGGGGTGTTCAGGCTGGAGAAGAGGAGGCTGAGGGAGACCTCATTGCTCTCTACAGCTCCCTGAAGGGAGGTTGGAGTGAGGAGGGGACAGCCTCTGCTCCCTGGTGGCAAGGGACAGGAGCAGAGGAAATGGTTCCAAGCTGCACCAGGGGTTCAGGCTGGATCTCAGGAAATACTTGTTCACAGGGAGGGTTCTCAGCTATTGGAATGGTCTGCCCAGGGCAGTGCTGGAGTCACCATCCCTGGAGGTGTTCAAGTGTCTTGTGGAGCTGGAGCTTAGGGACATGGTTTGGGACAGACCCTAAACTGGGTTGAAGGTTGGAGGGCATGATCTTTGAGGTCCTTTCCAACCAGACATATTCTGCGATTTCTCAGTTCTGGATGCTAAAAACAGTATTAATGGCCAATATCTACTGTAATATTTTACCTTACTTTTAAAAGTGAATATCTAATATCGATACAATTTGATTTTCATTTTGTTTGATTTACCCTGAAGTGTGGGTAGCCAAGCATTTGAGAATCAGTTTGAAATTCTCCTCCCCATCCTGCCTATAGGGCTGAACAAGAGGAGGAAGCTGGCTGCCATGCTTCCCAGCAGCCCATTTTGAGAAGGACTCAATCCATTCTGAATGATGCAGATTTTTCTGTCTGTGCTTTTATTTTTTTTATTGACAGTTCTTTGTTTCTTAAAGAACCTCCATTGCCTTTTTTTTTGTTCTTTTTCCCTTTCATTGAAACAGAAAGGCAGCAAAGAAACAGATGTGTCCCATATAAAATATGTCATAAATCTTGTCTCACAAATTCTTTGCTCTGAACTTTCTGACAGAAACTGTCAAATACCCACTTTTAATTCTGGTATAAAATGTTCACTTTTGTGTCACGGCGCCAACCACCATATGCTGGAATAAAGTCAGCAACCAGCAATAAAAAAAAAATAAAAAAAAAAAAAAGGAAAAAAGAAAAGGCAACATAGGCACCTTTGAAAGAGTAGAAAGAGTACAAGCCATCAGCAGGCAGAAAGGTCCATATAAATCCACGGAGAATTAATTTCAGCTTTGCCACTATCCTGCTGTGCATTTACAACAAGGCTTTGCTCTCGACCACCAGAAGTGGCTTGCTTTGCAGGGGGAGCCTATCCTAATGAGGGGAAAGTGGAAGGAAAACAAAGCAGTGGCTTTTAACCCCCTCCCCATGCCCTGGATCACCTAGAGGAGCGTGTCCTAGTGTGTTCAAACGTGTGGGGCCACCGCTCCCCAGCACCTCTTGCTGTACTGGAGCTGATCATGCGAAACCAATCTGGGCTGAGCTCAATCAGCAGAAAGGGCTTCAGCTTCGTAAATCATTTGGGATCATTCCACCACTGCGGCTTTCCTCTCCCCTAAAAGTTTTCAGGCCACAAATCTCACAAGCTTTGCTCAAATTAGGTTAATGGTATTTGTATAGTTGTTCCCTCTTTACCCACCAGATTAGCTGCTGAGTCACCAGCAAATTCCTTTTTTTTTTTTTTTTTTTTTTTTGGGTTAAATCACAGATTGTTAGGGGTTGGAAGGGGACCTCCAGAGATCACCCAGTCCAACCCCCCCCTGCCAAAGCAGGAGCACCTTTGAGAAGACCTCCAGCTTCTTGTTGGCTTTAATAATCGTTTAACTGTTTACAGGTATTGGGTTTGCTATAAAAAACATGCTGATCCTTCAAGATTTTCCTTCTGCTTGCAAAAGAAGATCACAGTAACAGACAGTCTGGAGAGTCAGGTTTCCCAAACACGGCATTAAAGCAGGAAAACATAATAGAGAAAAATGATTAACATACTGAAATTGTGGACATCTCCATAAATGCAGGAGTTTGTGTTGTGGTTTTGTGTTAGAATCATAGAATGGTCTGGGTTGGAAGGGACCTCCAAAGGTCAACTTTGTTCTGCTTGAAAGGATTAAAACTAATTTTTCCCTTCCATAAACTGCATCCATACCTTTAGTCACCTCAGAGATTAATCTTGGAATTAGACCACAACCTTATAAAAGTTGATTAAGAAAAAAAAATCAGGATTTAGAATGTATTTCTATAGCATTAATAGGCTTTGTAAAAAATATATTTATTCTCTGGAACCACAAGTGTAGGAGAACAGGAGATCAGTGGCTTGGTTGGGTTTAAACAGAAGGCAGGTTCAAATAACTTGATTTGAATACATTGAACATTGCAATGCTAATTTTTGTTTGTAAGTAACAACTGCAGAGCACAAGAAAGTAAGACTAATGTGAGTCCTAATTTTAATGGAACAATTCCCTTTTTGTGCAGAAGCTAACCGAAAAAAAATAATACAAACCAGCATTAATTTAAAAATCTCCTGTGGAATAGAAGCATCATACCAGGAAACATACATTTTAAGAAATATGGGAATCAATAGAAATAAATAGATATGTAAAGAAATAGAAATATAGAATTAGAAATAGAAATAATGGAAATAGAAAGAAATAGAAGTAGAAAAATATAAATAGAAAGAAATAGAAATAGAAATAATAGAAAAATAGAAATAGAAAAAATGGAAATGGAAAGAAATAGAAGTAGATAAAAGTAGAAATAGAAGTAGAAATAGGAAAAAATAAAGCAATAGAAAGAAATAGAAGTAAAACTGGAAATAGAAATAGAAAGAAATAGAAGTAGAAATGGAAATAGAAATAGAAATAGGAATAGGAATAGAAATAGAAAGAAATAGAAATAGAAATAGAAATAGAAATAGAAATAGAAATAGAAATAGAAATAGAAATAGAAATAGAAATAGAAATAGAAATAGAAATAGAAATAGAAATAGAAGTAGAAATAGAAAGAAATAGAAATAAATTAAAAAAATAGAAGTAGAAATGGAAATAGAAATAGAAGTAGAAATAGAAAGAAGTAGAAATAGAAATAGGAATAGAAGTAGAAATATAAAGAAGTAGAAGTAGAAATGGGAATAGAAATAGGAATAGGAATAGAAATAGAAATAAATAGACGTAGAAATAGAAAGAAATAGAAAGAAATAAAGAATTAGAAATAAATAGAAGTAGGAATTGAAATAGAAATAGAAATTGAACTGGAAATAGAAAAAATAGAAATAGAAAGAAATAAAGAAATAGAAAGAAGTAGAAGTAGAAATAGAAGTAGATAGAAGTAGAAATAGATGTAGAAATAGAAAGAAATAGAAGCAGAAATAGAAAATAATAGAAGCAGAAATAGAAAATTCATATTTATTTCTAATGTTCTGGCAAAATGACCTGCAAGCCTTTTTCTGGCACATTTGTAGACAGCATTAGCACTGTTAAAAGCAAATGTAATTTCCTAGGGTTTTTATTAGCTGTGAGACTAAAGAAAACCTCTTTCCTGAATGTGTCGCTCGAGTGTCTTCTGCTGGTGGTGCTTGCCTCTGTGTGTGTACAAATGTCCACACTTTGGTATGGTTTGGGAACAGGGAAAGTGTGGAATCTTTGATAATCTTCACCAGTTTCTGCATGGAAAACATTAATTAATTAATTCATTAGCTTTTTGCCTAAGATACAGGTTGCTAACTGACATTCATGATGACTCGTGGGGAAAGTTTGTGAAGCAGCTTTCCAAGGCTGCACAGAGCCTCCTTGTGTGATAGAAACATTTGTGCATTGTGGCTTTCTTGGGTAAAAAACAACTTTTGTACCACTGCAAAGGAAAATAAAGTTGTAAGGGCTGCTTTGGGGAAGCCTGATTAAGACCTCATGGCAGCAAGTGTTCTGAAGATTGTTTTGAAAGGATTTGAGATGTCTGCAGCAGTATTTAAACCCTCTAAAAAAAAAAATCCAAACCCTCCGTGGCCAAATCCTATGTTAAAAAATGTGAGATTGGCTAATTTAGAGAAGAGGTAAATGGAACAAGGCTATTGTGATCACAGCACCTCTTCCCCTGATGGGAATTTGTAAGGCATTAGCCAGAGGTGAGCAAATGTGCCAGAGTTAGAGATCAGAAGATCTGAAGCTCCCAAAATCTCAATAAAAATATGTAGCTAAATAGACCAAAGTGATCCTGTTAGCCTTGCAGGGAGAGAAAGGCTGCATCCAAAGCAGCACTGCCAGCAGAGCCAGAGAGGTGATTCTGCCACTTTGCTCTGCTCTGGTCAGACCTCACTTCCAGTACTGTGTGCAGCTCTGGAGCCCTCAATATAGGAAGGACATGGACCTGATGGAGAGGGTCCAGAGGAGAGCCATGAAAAGGATCAGGGAGTTGGAGCAGCTCTGCTACAAGGACAGGCTGAGGGAGCTGTGGATGTTCGGCCTGGAGAAGAGAAGGCTCCAGGCAGACCTAAGAGCAGCCTGCCAGGACCTGAAGGGGCTACAGGAAGGCTGCAGAGGGACTGTTCCCAAAGGCCTGCAGGGACAGGACCAGGGACAATGGCTTCAGACTAGAGAAGGGCAGATTGAGATTGGATATCAGGAAGAAGTTCTTCACTATGAGAGTGGTAGAACAGGGAGGTGGTTGAGGCTCCTCCTCTGGAGATACTCAAGGTGAGACTCAATGAGGCCATGGACACTCTGATCTACTTGGAGATGTCCCTGCTGACTGCAGAGGGGTTGGACTGGATGACCTTGGGAGGTCCCTTCTGGCCTGGACCATTCTGTGATTCTGTGATGATTCTATGATCATGAACTCAGCCCTGAAGGAAACATTAATGAATCAATCTGGGATGAAACTTTCAATTACAGATCCATGCTAGACCAGCTTTCATTGATTCTACTGCTCCCAGAGCTTCTTGCTTAACTGATACCATCCATGAGTGTGGGATCAGTTCTTTGGGGGGGTTCTGCATTCTAGTGTACTGAGATAGAAAGCTGCATTGAACATACCATGAAACATTTGCATGTCCTTTCCAGGCTGTCTCTTGAATTCCATGAGTTTGTGAAGCCTGCCAATTAGAAGTTAGTGATTAGATAAAGTTAATCATAGAATCACAGAATGGCTTAGATTGGAAAGGACCTTAGAGATCATCTGCTTCAACCTTCCCACCATGCCCAGGGACACCTCTCAGCTAGACTCAGCTGCTCAAGGTCTCATCCAAACTGGCCTTGAACACCCCCAGGGAGGAGGCAGCCACAGCCTCCCTGGGCAGCCTGTGCCAGAGTCTCACCACCCTCATGGTCCCTTCCAACCTAAGCCATTCTGTGATTCTTGGACTTTCAGTAGATTGCTCATGATAGTTCTTGGCAGCTCAAAGACCTGCCCTGTGCTGGCAGGCACACCTCTCTGAACATGTTGGTTTCCATATTATTACTTACACTCCAGCAAGACTTGACTCCAGCATTTCTTCAGAATAAGTCTATTTGTAAGGTGGAAAATTTCACTGGTAACAAATCAATACTAAAGAAGACTAAATGCATCCCACTGCTGATCCTGCTGTTCTTTGCACTGCTCACAGTGCCCAGGAGTTTAAACCTGTCCAGAATTCTGTACAAAAGGAGAGAACATTCATCATAGAATCACAGAATCTGTCTGGTTGGAAGACACCTCCAAGCTCACCCAGTGCAACACTTGACCCAGCACTGCAGGGTCAGCACTAAACCATGTCCCTAAGCACCAGCTCCACACACTGCTTGAACACCCCCAGGGATGGTGACTCCAGCACTGCCCTGGGCAGACCATTCCAATGGTTGAGAGCCCTCTCAGTGAAAAAATATTTCCTAGCATCCAGCCTCAACCTCCCCTGGCACTGCTTTTGATGGTCCTCTGTGGTCTTTCTATTCACCTAGACCAGCCTTGAGCTTTTTCTTGTGCTCTGCATAGTCCCTGATCAAACAGTTCCTGCAAGGTTTGCTTTGGATGGCAATTGGACTTGAGAGTGGAGATCCATAATAGTCAACTTTTAGCCACAGAGTCTTCTGGGTTCAGCTTCTGCTACCTAAGGGTATCAGCAATGGGTGTCTACAAGATTTCAATATCTTACCCAATGGTGTTATGGCTTTGTGCTTTAGGAAGACCAAAAATGGTAAGGTCTGTTGCTGCTTGTTCTCCTTACTTTGTGATGCCACAGGATGGGACATTTGGCACTTTGGAGAAAGCTAACCCAGCTGAACCCCTCTGGAGATGGAATTTTCTGCCTCATGCCTTTGATGTATGTTTCTAGCAGAGGTTTCCTCTTGTGACTACCTTTCAGCATGATTCCTTAAGAGGTTTTAGTATTGACTAATAAGGAAGGTGAGCTCTTGTGAGCCTAGAAAACATCCTAAGAACCTTCTGCCACCTTTGTAACAGCCTCTGCCCAGGTTCTGTGAAGTTCAGAGAGGAATTTCATGAGGGTTTTAGTTTGGATTTAGCATGTTCTGGTTGTCAGTTGGTGGCAGGGAGGTGTTTAGCTGGTTGGTATTGTTTAGTTTTAGAGTTGCTTTGGGTTGTATTTGTTGTTTTGGTTTTTTTCCTAATCCTAGATTCTGCTTTAACTGTGGTTGGTTGGAAGACAAGAGTCAGATGAGGGCACACAGAGCACTGTCAGCAAGTCTGCTGGTGACACCAAACTGGGTGGAGTGGCTGACACAGGAGGGTTGTGCTGCCATTCAGTGAGACTTGGACAGGCTGAGAGCTGGGCAGGGAGAAATTGAATGAAGTTCAACAAGGGCAAGTGGAGAGTCTTGTACCTAGGAAAGAACAACCTCATGCAGCAGGAGAGGTTGGGGACTGAGCTGCTGGAGAGCAGTGAAGGGACCTGGGGGTCCTGGTGGATGGGAGGTTGACCATGAGCCAGCAATGTGCTCTGGTGGCCAAGAAGGCCAAGGGCATCCTGGGGGGGATTAGGAGTGTGGTGAGTAGGTCCAGAGAGATTCTCCTCCTGCTCTACTCTGCCCTGCTGAGGCCACATCTGGAATATTGTGTCCAGTTCTGGGCCCCTCAGGTCAAGAAGGACCTCAGGGAACTGCTTGAGAGAGTCCAGCACAGAGCTACGAAAGTGCTGGAGGGAGTGGAACATCTTCCTTAGGAGGAGAGCCTGAGGGAGCTGAGGGCTCTGTAGCTTGGAGAAAAGGAGCCTGAGAGGTGACCTCATTGCTGTTGATAAAGATGTGCAGGGGGAGTGCCCAGAGGCTGGAGCCAGGCTCTGCTGGGTGATGCCCAATGCCAGCACAAGGGGCAGTGGTGGAAGTTGAGGCATAGGAAGTTCCATGGAAACAGGAGGAAGAATTATTTCCCTGTGAGGGTGACAGAGCCCTGGCACAGGCTGCCCAGGGGGGTTGTGGAGTCTCCCTCTCTGGAGATCTTCAAGACCTGCCTGAATGTGTTCCTGTGTGACCTGCTCTAGGTGACCCTGCTCTGGGATCAGGGCAGGGGGGCTGGACTGGACGATCTCTGGAGGTCCCTTCCAGCCCCTAACCTCATTCTGTGATTCTGTGGAAAGGCCTATTTCTTTCCTTAGGGAAAACCCAAATGCCTTGGGTTTGGGTGGGGTTTTTTCCCCCCACAGAAAACCCTAGAATTTAGCCTTCCTCATCGTGGGAAATAGGAACTGAAGAGAGCTCTGATGTCCCCATCCCAGCTGCTGTTGTCTGAGTGTTCTCCCGGGCTGACAGGTTGTCCTTGCTAGAGAATGCTTGGAAAAGCTATAAAAATATATGCCTCAGATCTTTCCATTCTGAAATGCTAAGGTGCTGAAAAATAAGCTATGATGGGTCCAAGGAAGCTGTAGTGAGTGCAGCTGGCTCAGTGGACTTGGATGAAATAGCCTTCTTGTGTGCATTCAGATGTTTAAGGTCAGAGAGAAATACCAGAAAATGTATCCAGCCAGGCTCAATGGTAAAAACTTTCACTCCAGGAGGCAGAAGTAACTGGGAGATTTTTGTGCAGTTGTGTCTACCCATTTTCATTCCTCTGTCTTCCCCCCCTCAGAGCAAGTAGTTTCCTCATTCTGTGCTTGCCTTCATTAGCTGCTGACCTTCTCCAGCTCTCAGTCTGTGCCAGCCAGCATGCAATCTTCTTACTCCTTTGTTGTTGGGGAAATATTCCACAGCAGCCTGATTCTGTTGTAACTGGAAGCTGCTGTGCATATATTAGACCCATGAAAGTAAATATTTTCTGATCATTTCTCGTTCTCAGCATAGTATTTGGCATGCCAGGGGAGCAGGCAGTAGGTAGGATGTTTGGGTTGTATTTTTTCAGTGACACTCTTGTACTGTTTCACTCAGAACTGTTTGGAGGATCATGACTCTTCACATGCTTCCTTCTGCACTTCAGTAAAAAGAAACCACCAGAAACATCTCAGTTTCATAAGGCAGTTTCCTAAGATCATAATCCATTTGTTCTCTTCTCCATTGAGCTCAATACAGATGGCAGGGTGGGTAAGACAGGTGGCTGCTCTGCAGAGTCTGCAGCTCTCTGTGTTACAGCAAACTGCAACTGCCTGCTTTGCAAATAACCTGCTGCCCTTCAAAGCTCTTGTCTCAGCTTCTTAACTGATCCTGGCTTTCATAGAAGATTACAGAGTCACAGAATAACTGAGTCTGGAGCAGACCTGTGAGATCATCAGGTCCAGGCTATGACCTAACACCACCCCATCGATCGCTGTATTGCTGGCGATTGTCTGCTGGTCATAGGACAGGATGTGGTACTTCATTCAGGAGATGGACTTTCAGGCATTGGAATCTGCTGCCCAGGGAGGTGGTGAGTCCCCAAGCCTGGCTGTGTTTCAAGGTTGGCTGTGGTGCTTGGGGCTCTGGTTTAGGGGTGAGCCTTGTAGAGTAGGGTTGTGGATTGGACTTGGTGCTCCTGAGGGTCTCTTCCAACCTGAATGTTTCTGTGATTCTGTGACTAATCCAAACAGTAGAGCATACTAAGAACTTCCCTGTAGATGTGAGCCTAGACAGCAAACCTTATATTTGGTTACAGAATCATAGAATGTTATGGGCTGGAAGGGACCTCAAAAGATCATTGAGTCTAACCTCACTTGCAGAGCAGGATCACCCAAGTCAGGTCACACAGGAAGAAACGCATCCAGGTGGGTTTTGAATGTCTCCACAGGAGACTCCGCAACCCCTGTTCCAGGGCTCTGGCACCCTGATAGGGAAAAAGTTTTTCCTTATGTTCATGTGGAATTCAGGATGAATTTCTCAGTGGCCTTGCCTGTAAACTGAAGCTTGTAGCTGCACTCCTATAGACTGAGCAGGACAGCTTTGCCATGGTAGCACTGTTTTATCTGTCTGCTCTTCTGCCACAGCTAAAGTTGCTCCACTCGACCTAGTGCTCAGGAACATGGTTTAGTGTTAACCCTTCACTGCTCGGTCATGGGTTAGACTGGATGAGCTTGGAGGTCTCTTCCAACCAAACAGATTCTGTGATTCTCTGTATTAGGAAGAAATGATCAATATTTTGTACTTGATACATATTCACAGGATCACACAGGATCAGGGGATCTTAGGGGTTGGAAGGCACCTACAGAGATCATCGAGTCCAACCCCCCTGCCAGAGCAGGACCAAAGAATCCAGCACAGCTCACACAGGAACACATCCCGATGGGGCTGGAAAGGCTCCAGAGAAGGAGACTCCACAACCTCTCTGGGCAGCCTGTTCCAGTGCTCTGGGACCCTCCCAGTCAAGAAATTCCTCCTCGTGTTGAGGTGCAACCTCCTATGCTGCAGTTTCTCTCCATTGCCCCTTGTCCTATCCCAGGGTGCAACTGAGCAGAGCCTGTCCCCTCCCTCTTGACCCCCAGCCCTTGGATATTTATAAACATATATTAAATCCCCTCTCAGTCTTCTCCTCTCCATACTAAAAACCCCAAGGCTCTCAGCTTCTCCTCATGTTGTGGGGTGCTTGAGTATCCAGCTCAGGAAAGAGGTTCAGAGGTGGAGAAAGTCCATCCTTGGCAAACCAAATCCTTTTAAGTAGTTTGTGTGAGCGTTCTGTAACAGAGGGACTCAGATTCTCTAATCGTTTTTCAAACTCCTGGCTGGTTTGGAAAAAAAACAACAACAACAACAAAAAACTAACTAAAATCATGTACATGCCATAGTCTGAAAACTCAGTCCATGTGTTTTCACTTTTCAGCTTCCTGAACAGAATGTGAGAGCTATATGGAACAGTTGGTGTTAACTATGTTTGATACCTGTTCAATTCCAATAACTTCCAATTATTTCTGCTGGAAAACAAAACTAAACCAAACAAAACAGGTTTAAATTTGTAAGTTCGGGCCTGAAACAATAAAACCAAAAAAAAAACCAAACCCCAAAAAACACCCACAGACAGCTTAATGTTCTTTTTTTGTTAAAATCTGAAAGTCAAGTTGAATGATTTGCTTTCTGTTCAGATGATATTACTACATAGTATGGATTGTAAATGACTTTTCTAATCCAGTATGCTTCACAGGCACATTAAAAGCATTCATTTAACTGCAATAAATAAAAAAAAAACAAAAAACCATGAAAATTAGCAAATGTTTATTGCTTTTTTAAGACAAGCATTCGTTTCAAAGGCATTGAGTACACCACCTAGCCAACTCTGAATGACAGAGATGTTTAGATGTGTGAGAGCTCTGAACCAGCAAGGCAGTCAATTTACATCTCAAAATGTTTTTTTCATTGGCAGCTAAAGAAGAACATAAAAAAGAAGAGAGCAGTTTGGAAAATGCACAAAAGTGGTAAGGTTTTTGGTTTTTTTTGCTAGTTTATTTTGGTCAAAGATGTTATTGATCTTCTTAGGAGCCAGATGAAATGGGGGGCAGGGGGAGGGGGGGAAGGATCTGTACTTCAAAGAGGTAATATTGCTGTCTGAAAAATTCTTAGGTAGTCTTCCAGGAAAAAGTTCAGCTGAGTTTTTAGCCCAACAGTCTGCTGTGCTTGGGGGTTTAATTGCTGTCAAGATTGGACTGAATCAGGGTATTGGAAGAATGTTATAATAACTGATTGCCTGCTTAATGCAGTCAGAATAGATTTGGGGTTCACTGACCATTTTCAGGCTATCAAATGCAGAGAAATCCTAAGATTTTTGTTGCCTGAATATCTCTGCCTTCTTTAGGCCAAAGGAGGCAAAACGTGGGGAGAAATGAGATGAATTGCTGGGTGGATGGTAAAATAACAACAACTTTGTATTTCTAATAACGTTTGTTGTTGTTTCCCAAATTATAGATTTTGGGGAGAGCAAAGGATCTGCCTTTAACTTGATTTATGGTAACTATGGAACTGCCATAAATCAGCTGGCTAAATGAATTCTTAGCTTCTTAGCACTATTTTTTCTTTGTGGTCACTAAAGGCAGACCTGTGGTAGTTTGGGGCTTGATGTTATTTTTCTGAGCCCAGAGTGGCTATGGAGGGGCCACTTGGTTTGCAGCTGACTTGAAGAATTGGTTGTCTGATGTGAAGTTTGGATTTTTCAATTGCTAAAGAAGCCTTCAGTGGTTTATATTACTGCTAAAAGGATCTGTTACTTCTGAATGTCAGAAAGCAGCCCAAGAAACCAGATTGAGCTGGATGAAAGCAAAACTCTGCTTCTGGGGGAAGGGCTGAATAGGAAACATGAAGAGGGGATGAGGAGTAAGTGTCAGGATGGAGGCAGAACAAGAGACTGTGCAAGAATCACAGGATCACAGAATCATTCAGGTTGGAAAAGACCCTTGGGATGATCAGGTCCAACCATTAACCCTGGTCCACAAGGCTCACCTCTCAACCATATCCCCAAGCACCACATCTGAACAACCTTTAAACACATCCAGAATTCAGGATCTCAGAGCACACAGAGGCAAATTTGTCAACCACAGGTGAGGTGGAGAAAGGTTCTGTTAGGAAGAGGAGAGTCATAATGCTACTGGGGCTGCTGTCACATGAAGGAAACCTCACAACTGAGATTCTTGCTGATCCTGGCTCAGCTATGGGATATTTGACCCCAGTGAATGCAGTTGAAATGGCATTGCCCAGTGGACATAAACTGTTTTAACCATCTGATGGTGATTAAAGTATTTTTGGATGCTTAGGGTTTTAAATCTCAGAATGGTTCACACAGATATTTAAAGTCACATTCATTTGTTTATTTATTTGCTTGCTCCTTGTAGTGTCCCTACAGCACCCTTCAACTCTGGATTTTGTTGTGATTTACTATGAATCACCAATTAGCCTGAAATGTAGTTACATGTTTCATACAAAACCTTGGTAAGAAATTTAAGAGGTTGAGGTGAGCATGTAGGAGGATATAAAAAGCTATTACATCAGTATCTGATATTCTTCAGTGTGTCCTAGAAGCTATGTTCAACTTTAAGGGTCCCTTCCAAGCCAATTAAATCTGTGAACCTGTGAACCTTTAAAGAATGTATTGGCTCAGGTGACTCACATCCAGGCTTTTATTTAGTGAAGCAGTTGGAAGATGTATTCATTTATTTTGGGAAGGTAACTTCTGGGTGTTTTGGGGTGGGGTCTTTTGATGATGTTCTTCAGGCCTGGCTAAAAGCTTGAATCTCAACCTAAGGCAAAACCAAACACTTGACCTTGTCAATTCCATATGGAAATGTGCAAAATGGACTACAAATTCCAGGAAAACTTAAGGAATATTTACAGAAGCTCCATCTGTTGCTTTAAGTAGCATCTGTTGAATCACAGCCTGGGCTGCATCACAAGATGCACTGCTAAGCAGATCCAGAGAGGTGATTCTGCCACTTTGCTCTGGTGAGACCTCACCTGGAGCACTGCATCCAGTTCTGGAGCCCACAATATAGGAAGGGGAGAAGGAGGGGGACCTGATGGAGAGGGTCCAGAGGAGGCCATGAAAATGATCAGGGGGGTGGAACACCTATGCTATGGAGACAGGCTGAGGGAGCTGGGGGTGTTCAGCCTGGAGAAGAGAAGGCTCCAGGCAGACCTAAGAGCAGCCTGCCAGGACCTGAAGGGGCTACAAGAAGGCTGCAGAGGGACTGTTCCCAAAGGCCTGCAGGGACAGGACCAGGGAAAATGGTCTGAAATGAGAGCAGAGCAGATTGAGATTGGATGTGAGGAACAAGTTCTGCACCAGGAGGCTGCTGGAACACTGCAACAGGTTGCCCAGGGAGGTGGTTGGGGCCCATCCATGGAGACATTCAAGGTCAGGCTGGACAAGGCTCTGAGCAACCTGATCTAGTTGGGGATGACCCTGCTGACTGCAGGGGGTTGGACTGGATGACCTTTGGAGGTCCTTTCCAGCCAGACCATTCTGTGATTCTGTGAGTAGTTAGGAACTCCTTACAAGCCTTTAAAATACCTCTTTTTTTTTTTCAAGATTCACAATTCCTGTCATCTAGATTTAGGACCTATTGGCCATTGCAATAGAAGAATATAGCTTCAATAAAATCAGTATCTGGAGGAAAATGAGTCATTTTGAAGCAAGTTCTTCCCTTTTCTTTTCAATTACAGCATTATTTTTAATAAATATCACCAAATATTTACTTTGCAGAGAAAAGTGATTGGGTTTGCAGAAGTGGACATTCCTTTGATTTTTTTTTGGTTTTCAGGATAAGTACCTGACCAGGTGAATCATTTCATTTTATCTATGTAAATCAATATCATAAAGGTTAAAAGTGCCCAATCAGTGAAAGTGCTAATTGGAAGCATTGCTTATAATCAAAGACTGCTTTGCAAATGCCCAGCTGGCTACAAGTGCTCTGACATCAAAGAGGCTGGAGCTCCTCTCCTATGAGGACAGGCTGAGAGAGTTGGGGTTGTTCAATCTGGAGAAGAGAAAGCTCCAGGCAGACCTTCTTGTGGCCTTCCAGTACCTGAAGGGGGCTACAAAAAAGCTGGGGATGGACTTTATGGGGTGTCAGGGAATGATAGGACTGGGGGGGATGGATCCAAATTAGAGGAGAGGAGATTTAGATGAGACCTTTAGAAGAAGTTGTTCCCCATGAGAGGGTGGTGAGAGACTGGCACAGGCTGCCCAGGGAGGTGGTGGAAGCCTCATCCCTGGAGGTTTTTGCAGCCAGGCTGGATGAGGCTCTGGCCAGGCTGATGTAGTGTGAGGTGTCCCTGCCCATGGCAGGGGGGTTGGAACTGGATGATGCTTGAGGTTCCTTCCAAAACTGACAATTCTGTGAAAAAAACATTAAAACACTGGCAGTGTACTTTGATTAAATTAATATCTGCTTATTGACACATGTGGAAGGAGATGAATTATTTTCAGTACACCTTTGCAAACTCACTGTTAGTGCTGTCTATAGGGTTTGTGGGGGTTTTTTTGGTACTAATCTCAATTCTCCCTAAATAATTGAAGGTTGCTTTTTCCAAGCCTTGGGAATTCTTCCTGATTTGGCATGTGGCTCTTCCACATCCCTTCACTAAATGGGAGAACAAGATCTTCATAGAGTGTTGCGGGAATTGGAGATAACGTAGCATTCCCTGAAATCACAGAACTACAGAAACATTCAGGTTGGAAGAGACCCTCAGGAGTACCAAGTCCAATCCACAACCCTACTCTACAAGGCTCACCCCTAAACCAGAGCCCCAATCACCACAGCCAAACCACCTTGAAACACAGCCAGGAAATGCAGGAAGTGAAGTTTTTCTCATGAAAGTTGCATGCTTGTGATTTGCCTGAGATTTCTCTCTGATGGCTCAGGCATCTGTGAGTTCTTCTGCTGGGAAGGAGGTAGGTGTTGGAAGGTTAGTTATGCTCGGCATGGATCGCTGCTATGGTTTCCAAGGCTAAAGGGAAGTAATGGTAATGACCAGCCTTGACTACTGAATCAGGAACCAGCCCTCAGAGAAACTCTTTCCCTAGTGGCCTTATGTGTTGACAGTTGTTTGGTTTTGTTGTTTTTTTTCCCCCCCTCCCCTCTCTCCTAGCTTTGAAGAAACTGTGGGGTACTTTGGGATCAAGCCAAAGCCTGGTGAGAAGGAGGTCACACCCAACTACATGTTCACCGTGTGGTATGAATTCTGCAGCGACTTCAAGACCATTTGGAAACGGGAGAGCAAAAGCATTTCCAAGGAAAGGTAAGGTTCTAATAAAGCCATTAATACCATTTTAGATGTCTGGGAAACTGTTCCTTCTCAAACCCAACAAATTATACTTCTAGGTTTCACAGGTGGCCTTTGCTTTCTTTCAGATCTATTGGACATCAAGGCAAGATTATTCCCTCAGGGTGTGTAGGGAAATGCACCAAAGGCACGCTGTCCCCCACAAAAAGATAAACACACATCATCTGATAAATTACACTTTGGTAACCCCTTCCAATTACTAGCTAGTAAAATGAAAGGGGAGCTGTGCTAATTTGTAACAGATTGCTTCCCTGGGCAGTCTCACGTTGGCCGAGGCTAAATGAGGCGATATTGCTGTCGCAGACAGGACAGACAAATAAAAGTGAAGGCTTTGCCACTTAATATACTGCACTGGCATCAAAGGGAAGCCCCCCGAGATTCAGGCCACACTTAGCACAGTGTCGAAGCCCCACGCTGGATTTACAGCGCTGCTGCTGGCTCTCAGTGTCCTGCTGGGGACATCAAACTGCTCGCCGCTAGAGCTCACCCCAGTCGCCTGATTTTATTAGTTAAGAGTGAAAAAATGATGGGGGGGGGGGACAAAAAAGGGGAAAAAATAGAAAATGTGGGGGAAAATTAAGAAAAAAAAAAGGGAAGGGGTGAAAAGGGGAAGAAAGGGGAGAAAAGGGGGGGAAGGAAGGAAAAAGGAAGGAAAAAAGGAGGGGAAATAAAAAATTAAAAGGAAAAAAGGAAGGAGGGGAAGGGGGAAAAAAGGTGGGGAAAGGGAGGAAAAAGGATGGAAAAAGAGGGAAAGAAAAAATTAAAAGGAAAAAAGGAAGGGGGAGAAAGGGGGGAAAAAGATGGGGAAAGGGGGGGAAAAGAAGGGAAAAAGGGGGGGAAAGAAAAAAATTAAAAGGAAAAAAGGAAGGGGGAGAAGGGGGAAAAAAGGTGGGGAAAGGGAGGAAAAAGGAGGGGAAAGGAGGGAAAGAAAAAATTAAAAGAAAAAAAAGGAAGGGGGAGAAGGGGGAAAAAGGTGGGGAAAGGGAGGGGAAAAAAGGGGAAAATGTGGGGAAAGAAAAAATTAAAAGGAAAAAAGGAAGGGGGAGAAAGGGGAAAAAAGAAGAAGAGAAGGGGGAAAGGAGGGAAAAAGGGGAGAGAAGAAAAAAGGAAAAAATTTTTAAAGGGGAAAAAGGGAAAAAATAAAAGGATAAAAAATTTAAAGGGAAAAATTAAAACAAAAAAAGGAAGAAAACTTTATAAAAGGGGGAAAGGAAAGGAAAAAATGAAAGGGAAAAATTAAAAGGGAAATGTCTTTTTTAAAAGGAAAAAAAGGGGAAAAATATTTTAAAATTGGGGAAAAAGGAAAAAAAAATAAAAGGGGCATAATAAAAGGGAAAAATTACAAGGAAAAAATTAAAAAGGGGGAAAATGAAAAAAATGAAAGAAAAAATGAAAATAAAAAGAAAAAATTTATCAAGGGGAGAATTAAGGAAAAATAAAAGGAAAAAATTTAAAAGGAAAAAGGGAAAAATGAAAAGGAAAAAATTTTATAAGGGGGAAAAAAGGAAAAATAAAAGGAAAAATAAAAGGAAGAAATTTTTTTTAGGGGAGAACAAAGGAAAAAACTAAAAGGGAAAAAACATTGAAACTATAATTTCTTGAGTTTTCTTAAGCTTCTCATCTTTTCCAAAGCAAAGGCAATTCCACGCCAAGCCTGCCACACTCCAGTTAATTTGAAAGTGATAATGTGGTGGTGCTCAGGAAAAGAATGGATTCATCATTTTCAGCATGAAATAGCAATCCAGGTATTTATTCCAGACTGATTCATATTGAGAGGAAAAAAAAAAAAATCCAAAAAATCTTGCAAACTTGCAAACTATAAGCAAAAGCAGTAAACTCCTTCACACTCCCGTGCTGCTCCAAATCAAGTGGGGCTTTTAGGGTCCCTTAGCAGTAGCTTTTTAAAGGGCAAGGGATAAAATTATAAATCCCCAATTATCCACAGAAATCAGAGGTTTTAAACACAGGGAAGTTGTAGCTTTTTGTATCATCTCTCTTGTTCCTAGGTTGACTTTATAGAAGCTGATAAGTTCAGAAGTCTCTTTTCTTCCCTTTCTTCCCCATTTGTTTCACACATTAAATGCTGTAGAAGAGAAGCAGTCACCAGCAGATTGCTATAATCATCTCAGGAATAGATTTTTTTTTTCTGATGAATCAGGACTTATTTTTGTTCCAAAGCAGTTAGGAGGAATAGAAATCAACTACCCAAGGATAAAAAAAAAGAAATCCAGACCATACATCCATTACTTTTTATGTAATTAGCACCTTGCTGATGGCTTGCAATGATCCCTTCAAAGAAAATTGATTTCAAATGCCTTGTAAATGTTTTAACACTACATAACTTCCTCAATACAACCCTCAAGACCTCTTGCTTTGTAAGCAAACTGTGCTTTGGAAGGTCAGGTGAGAATTTCTCATGATCTTAATTATATAAATGAAATCTACAAAGAAAAAGGCAGCCAAAGTATTCCAGATCCTTTGAGGAATACCTTTAAGCATGTTCAGAAAAGTAAATCAATGCCAGAATGAATGCAAAGCACCACAGAGTATACTTCAAAGTGCTGACACTTTGTGGATGATAGAGAACATTTTGCAGGGTTTCACTTCAAATTATTTTTGCAAAGCTTCATTCATCTCAAGAGGAGAATTCATTTTCTTTGCATTAAAAATTTGGGTGATTGATCAAGAGCTGCTGAAACGAGGAGCCTTGGCTAGTAAGTAAATGAGAATGACAGAACTGTTTCACAGAATCACAGAGTGTCGGGCTGGAAGGGACCTCCAAAGCTCATCCAGTCCAACCCCCCTGCCCTGATCCCAGAGCAGGGTCACCTAGAGCAGGTCACACAGGAACACATCCAGGCAGGTCTTGAAGATCTCCAGAGAGGGAGACTCCACAACCCCCCTGGGCAGCCTGTGCCAGGGCTCTGCCACCTTCACAGGGAAAAATTTCCTCCTGTTTCTATGGAACTTCCTATGCCTCAGCTTCCACCACTGCCCCTTGTGCTGGCATTGGGCATCACCCAGCAGAGCCTGACTCCAGCCTCTGGGCACTCCCCCTGCACATCTTTATCAACAGCAATGAGGTCACCTCTCAGGCTCCTCCTCTCCAAGCTACAGAGCCCCCAGCTCCCTCAGGTTCTCCTCATGAGGAAGATGATCCACTGCCTTCAGCATCTTTGTGGCTCTGTGCTGGACTCTCTCAAGCAGTTCTCTGAGGTCCTTCTTTACCTGAGTGGCCCAGAACTGGACACAATATTCCAGATGTGACTACACCAGGGCAGAGTAGAGCAGGAGGAGAACCTCTCTGGACCTACTCACCACATCCCTTCTAATCCCCCCCAGAATGTCATTGGCTTTCTGTTTTCATCATCCCAAATTGTTTTGTAATGTGGTACTGAGAAGCACCTCATGGGATCAGGAGATGAGGATGGTGGGAAAGCTCTTTTCATCACCTGAAAACATCCTGTCAAGTCATGACCATTTAAGGGCTCTCTTTTACGAAGCATGAGACCAACAGTTAATGAGCTGCTGTCCAAAAACGCTCCAAAGCAAGCTAAGAGTCACTGAGCCCACTGGAAACTAAAAACCTTAGTATGAGAGGAATGGACAGCTGTCTTCCTTAACTGGGTAATTAATTGGATGCACTACTTGCTTGGCATTTTCAAAGACTGCAATTTAGTTAAAAAAAAAATTAATCTGTTTATCAGGAAACACTTGGTTTTGAAGGGAATTTTGAAGAGGAAGAATTGGCAGTGACAGTCAATATTTTCACCCTCAGGCTCTGAAACTGAGGCATTTGTGTTGTGTGAACACGTTTACCATTGGATTACTCCTCAGGTTTCAGGAGGAGCTACAGTTCCTGGGTGTAAAATGTGTCTGAATAGGCTAAACAGATACCTTAAAATAGGATTTTTGTTGCTGACATTGATTATAGGAGTGAAAATATTCACAGGCTCACAGGTTGGATTGGATTATTGGATTAGAATCATACAACTGTTAGGGTTGGAAGGGACATCAAGGCTCATTCAGTTCCAACCCCCCTGCCATGGGCAGGGACACCTCACACTACAGCAGGTTGCTCACAGCCACCTCCAGCCTGGCTGCAAAAACCTCAAGGGATGAGGCTTCCACCACCTCCCTGGGCAGACATGGAAGAAAAAAAAAAAGAAAGAAAATAAATAGTATAATGAAAAAATATATTAGCTTGAAATTATTCATGGCTAAAAAAAAAAGGTCAAAAGATCTAAGATTCCCAAATTAAAATTCAGTACTCAAAACTGCTTTGTGTTGTAAACCAGACAGATTTAAAACCTCCAAATCTGAGGAGAAAAAGAGTCTTGAGCTAACTGACAGCCTCAGCTGTAGGAAGGGCCTCTTTTGTCTAACAGCTACTTGGCTCCCAAATGTCACAGAAGTGTAGAAATCTGATTAGATTTCTCTGAGCCTCTGGGTTTTTTGGTTTTTTTTTTTGTTTC
Organism: Indicator indicator; assembly: GCF_027791375.1. NCBI lineage: Eukaryota > Metazoa > Chordata > Aves > Piciformes > Indicatoridae > Indicator > Indicator indicator. Next base: position 37,715,516 of record NC_072013.1, read on the forward strand.
TTTTTTTTTTTTTTAAGTAAAGGAAAAACTTTAACTGAGCTGCTCTGCACTTAACCCACTGTGAAACTAAATTAGCTGTCCCCCAAGATATAGTTGAATCATTGTCTCTTTGCCCTGGTGAGATTTGCACACTGTTGAGGACTGCAGGGCAGGGGTACAGACAGGTAACAAATGCAGGTTGCTGTGATCTTGGAGATGATGTGACAGGATCTATAAATTACTGCAGAGATGGAATGAGGAACATTTTCAAAACCATATTCCTGATAGAAATGTGACGACAAGTTTTCTTTCATAGGATAGCTTGGGGCCTGATATGTTAGGGAATTCCCTGGGGAAGAGGACCTGGGGGTGCTGTGGACAACAGGGTGCCCGTGAGCTGGTAATGTGGCTGCTGATGGCAGTCTGGGGTGGGTTAGGAGGAGTGTGGCTAGCAGGTTGAGAGAGGTTCTCCTCCTGCTCTGCTCTGCCCTGGTGTAGTCACATCTGGAATATTGTGTCCAGTTCTGGGTCCCTCAGGTCAAGAAGGACCTCAGGGAACTGCTTGAGAGAGTCCAGCACAGAGCCCCAGAGCTGCTGCAGGCAGTGGAACATCTCCTGTGAGGCCAGGCTGAGGGAGCTGGGGCTTGGAGCTTGGAGCAGAGGAGCCTGAGGGCTGCCCTCACTGCTGGGGATAAAGATGTGCAGGGCTGGAGCCAGGCTCTGCTCAGGGATGGCCAAGGACAGCACAAAGGGCACCGGGGGCAAGCTGGAGCAGAGGAGGTGCCAGGGGAAGAGGAGGGAAAACTTTTTCCCTGTGAGGGTGCTGGAGCCCTGGAGCAGGCTGTCCTCTCCATCTCCATCAAACAGCTTCATCTAAATGCACCCTAACCACTCACCAAACGTTAGGGGCTTTTGTTTTGCTTCAAACCCCGGATTTGTTGCAGACAGCTTTATAAGCTGGGATGCCCTTGCATCCAGGTCCTGCTTTTGTGCTTTCTTCTCTTTATCAAATTTTCAGATGATAATTGAAACTAAAACCAAAAGGGATGTTCTTCTTCCAACAAGGTACTTAGACCAGGAGAGATTGCACAGGATTCCACTTCCACCTCCTTCTCTTAGACTACTGATTTGATTTGCAGTGGGAATGATTTTTTTTAATTCAGAATCAAACCCAATGTGTATTTTTAACAATTTTAGTTCATTTGAGAGATAGATAGATATAGATATAATTTATGTATATATATACACACATAAATGTATTTAAATATATATATTTAGGTATATATATACACAAATGTATTTAATTATATATTTATCTGTATATATATGTGTGTAGATATATAATGTATTTAAATATATATCTATTTATGTATGTGTACACACACAAATGTATTTAAATATATATTTATGTATTTATGTATATATGTGTGTGTAGATATATAGATATAGATAGATATAAAAATGTATTTAAATATATATATACACAAATGTATTCAAGTATATATTTATGTATATATGTGTGTGTGTAGATATATAGATATATATATAGATAGATATAAAAATGCCTATCTATGTCTATTAAAGCATTCAAGGTCTGTTACAGTATATTTGAAGAGGCTATCCAACCCAAGTCTGAGTGTAGGGAAAAAATACAAATACAGAAAAAAAAATACAAGTAGTTTGCAATCAGCAGTTTCACCACAAGCTGTGATTTGCAAAGGAAATGTAACAAGGATTGTGATAGAATCCTGGAATGGCTCAGGTTGGAAGGGACCTCAGAGCTCATCTGCTCCAACCTCTCCACCATGGGCAGGAACACCTCTCAACTAGACTCAGCTGCTCAAGGTCTCATCCAGCCTGGCCCTGAACACCCCCAGGGAGGAGGCAGCCACTGGGCAGCCTGTGCCAGAGTCTCAGCACCCTCCTACTGAAGAACTTCTTTCTCAGCTCCACTCTAACCCTGCTCTGCCTCAGCTTCAAACCATTCCCCCTTGTCCTGTCTCTAGACACCCTGATGAGAAGTCCCTCTGCAGCCTTCCTGCAGGATCTCTTCAGCTCTTAGAAGGCAGCTCTAAGGTCTCCCTGGAGTCTTCTCTTCTCCAGGCTGAACACCCCCAGCTCCCTGAGTAGATCTAGAAATCCCAGAAACATGTGAAGCACATCAACAATTTGGGGTTTGAAGACAAATTCCAGTGCCACCCTACCTTTTCCTGTATTTGTGCTGATTCACTGAGAGAACTAAAAGCAATTTAACTAAAAGCAATTTAAAGGTTTGATCAATATAACAATCAAGTTCTTCCCAGAAGATTTAAGACCTTAAGGCTTAATTACAGAAATTGATAACAGAGGTGGAAGGTTTGTAACTGTGAAGCTGACCAAGAGCTCTGTGAAGCCATCTGCCAGCCCAGGTAACACAGAGGTGTTCTGAAAGAGTCTTGAAGCTGAACTGCAGCCTGTGGTGAATTGTGTGGGCTAAGTGTTGGTACCCTGCAGGATTAGTTTGTGGGATGCATGCAGCAATGATCCTGCAGCAAGGCATGTGATGCATGAAAAGAATCTGAGATATGAGGATGTTTCTTAGTCTCTTAAGGGCTATCTGTTCAGCTGTTTTATGGATCTGGGCTCAGAATGCAGCCTGACTCCAGGTTGAACTGTTGATGTTGACTGCAGCTACCACTGCTTGTTCAGCTGAACATTTGGTTTGCACAACAATTCCTGTGCCAACACAGTCTTAATGGGAGAAGTTTGGACTTCAAGTAAGCTCAGGTGGCACAGAATTGTCATTCCAAACTCATTCATAACCCACAGCTATCCCCATAACCCACCACCAGCTGCATGGAAGGAGCTGTGGAAGCAAAGAGAATGGATTATTCCAGAACATCAAGGGACTGAGAGAGAACCAAATCATCTGGCCTCTGTCTTTGCACAATAGCAGAGCCTTAACATACATGAGTAGCAACTGGCTTGTTTAGAGTGGACTCCAGTTTAGCTAACTGAAGGCTTTAGAGCATGGAGCATGCCCCAGGTCACTCCTGCTGTCCAACTAGAATGGGAAGCAGGGGTGAAAATGGTCATGAGTTTATCTGGTCAGTCTCTGACTTCATCATATCTTATCCTGTAAGGAGAAAGTGTTTCAATGAGCTTATGAAGGGAACTTTTGATAAATCATAGAATCATAGAATTGTCCAGGCCAGAAGGCACCTCCAAAGCTCATCCAGTCAGACCTGCCCTCTGCAGGCCCCAGGGACATCTCCAACTGCATCAGGCTGCCCAGGGCCTCCTTGAGCCTCACCTTGAATATCCCCAGGGAAGGAACCTCAACCACCTCCCTGGGCAACCTCTTCCAGTGTTCAACCACCCTTATAGTGAAGAACTTCCTCCTGATATCCAATCTAAATCTGCCCTTCTCTAGTGTGAAGCCATTGCCTCTTGTCAAGTCCTTTAATTATCCTCCTGGCTCTCTGTTGGATTCTCCAGCAGATCCCTGTCTCTCTTGAATTGGACACAGGATTGCAGCTGTGGTCTCAGCAGGGCAGAGCAGAGGGGCAGCAGAACCTCCCTGGCCCTGCTGGCCACACTTCTCTTGCTGCCCCCCAGGATCCCATTGGCTCTCTTGGCCACAAGGGCACTTTGCTGTCCCATGCAGAACTTGCTGCCCACCAGCACTCCAAGGTCTTTCTTTGTGGAGCTGCTTTCCAGCAGGGCAGCCTCTAACCTGTCCTGGTGCCTGCTGTTATTCCTGCCCAGCTGCAGGACCCTGCACTTGTCCTTATTGCCCTTCATGAGGTTTGCCTGCAGCCAGCTCTCAGCCTGTCCAGCTCTGGTTGGATGGCAGCACAGCCTGAGGGGTGTCAGCCACCCCCAGTTTGGTGTCAGGAACTTGCTGAGGGTACTCTCAGTCCCCTCCTCCAGGTCACTGGTAAAGATCTTGGACAAAACTGGACCCATTCCTGATCCCTGGGGACACCACTGGCCACAGCCTCCAAGCTGACTCTGTGGCACTGGTGACCACTCGGGTAGCAAAGTGCTGGCTTTTTCCCCTGGTAGGAGAGCAAAAGGGAATATGTAATTAGTCTGTCATTTTTATCAGCCAGCTCTCACATGATTCAGAGTCATCCTAGCCAGCTGGTTTGTTTTTATTTTTGTCTTCCAAACTATGCACTCTGTTTTTTTTCTTTTTTCAATCCAGGTTTCCTGGAAAATGTGCAGATATGGAGGAAAAGTGACAGAGGTAGCCCTACATCAGTGACAGGCATCGTTTCCTTTTGAAGCCTGAAAGTTTAGAATCCCTAGAATTCCCTCTTCTGATGGAAATATGGACTCTTAAACATTGAAAAAATATTCAGAAAACATTCCTAGGACCAAAGAGAATGTGATCAAAACCAAAACAAGAACCAAACAACTTATTTTCTCTCTTTTTTTTTTTTTTTTTGGTTGGAAAAGACCTCTGAGATGATGAACTCCAGCCAGTAACCCAGCACTGCCAGGTGACCACTAGCCCATGTCCCTCAGCCCTGCCCAGCTTTTCAGTCCCTCCAGAGACTGGGACTTCCCTGGGCAGCCCAAAGGCTTCACAACCCTTTCAGGGAAGAAATTGTTCCTCATGTCCAACCTAAAGAAAATAGGCTGGGGAAAGGGAAAGCTTTAGAAGTTGATCCCTTGGTGTGATTCTGCTGAATCCTGTCACTTGAAATCCATCATCATCTTTGCATAGACTTTGTAGCTGCTGAGGAACAGGCTGCTGGCCACTGGCTGCTCTCATCCATCAGTGGGAAGTAAACTCTGCTGATTAATAGAATGGTTAAAAAGATGGAGTGCTCTGTTGCCACTCAAGTGTTTACTTGTAGGAATGCTAATAGGAAGTTTCCAAAAGGCTTCAGGTGCAGCTTAAAATGTACAGAATGTGTGGATTTGAGGGGTGGACTTCCAGCTTGGATCAGTGCTGCAGCTGAACAGTGTTTGATCAGAGGGCTGGAGCTGGTCTGCTCTGGAGACGGACTGAGAGAGTTGGGGTTGTTTGGTTTGGAGAGGAAAAGGCTCTGAGGAGACCTTCTTGTGGCTTTCCAGGATCTGAAGGGGGCTACAAGAAAGCTGGGGAGGGACTTTTTTAGGGTGTCAGGGAGTGATAGGAGTGGCAGGAGTGGATCCAAGCTAGAGGAGGGGCGATTTAGATTAGACCTTAGGAAGAAATTCTTCCCCATGAGGGTGGTGAGAGACTGGCACAGGTTGCCCAGGGAGGTGGTGGAAGCCTCATCCCTGGAGGTTTTTGCAGCCAGGCTGGATGTGGCTGTGAGCAACCTGCTGTAGTGTGAGGTGTCCCTGCCCATGGCAGGGGGGTTGGAACTGGCTGAGCCTTGAGGTCCCTTCCAACCCTGACAATTCTGTGATCCTGTGCAAATAAGTTTGCTTGAAAATAGTGTAACTGTGTTCTCCCTTTCTTAAGCACTGCAAACACCAGGAACTACCCAGGAGATGCTTACAAAATACATAACTTAGAGAAGGAATTTTACTTTCCAACACTGAGCATTGGTAAACACACCCAAAAAATGGACTTAAGAATGTGTCCTGTGTCTTCCAAAGAACCTGGTGTGCTGCTAGTGTTACAGAAGGGAGTCACACACCAGCAACTGCAGCTAGAATCCACGTTCCTTTTTTTTTTTTCCTTTTTTGCTTCTCTTCCAAAATTCCTCCAAAATTGAGTGTGTCAAAAGCGGTTTGAACTGGACATGGTGTTTTAAAATGTTTGTGTTTGGGTTTGTTTTGTGTTGTTTTTGGTTTTTTGTTTGTTTGGTTTTTTTTGACTGGCCACAGCAATTATTTCTGCCAGTGGAAAAAAATGAAAGGGGAGAAGAAAGGAGAATTTTTGAGTTCAGGAATGCCAAGAAGTGTGTTGTTTCTAGTAAAAAGGGCTGCTTCAGTGTGCAAGAGGGAAAATTGGTTTGCTGAGTTCTTCCTTCCTTGTAAAAATTCACTGCACTGATTCTTTCGCTCTGCATTTTGCATACTGAATGGTAAAGTAGGTGTGCACAGCATCAGTGTTTTAAAGGAGCTGACGGCTGGGCAGGTCGTGTCTTAGGAGTGCCAAGGATTTTCCTTCCTTTTTAGCACTGTTCAGCATATCATTTCCCTGCCCTTTCTGCTGTCCCTAAGAGGGAAAAGACTCACAGGACAGAGGATGTTAGAGGTTGGAAGGGACCTCCAGAGATCATTGAATCCAACCCCCTGCCAGAGCAGGACCAGAGAATCCAGCACAGCTCACACAGGAACACATCCTGATGGGGCTGGAAAGGCTCCAGAGAAGGAGACTCCACAACCTCTCTGGGCAGCCTGTTCCAGTGCTCTGGGGCCCTCCCAGTCAAGAAGTTCCTCCTCATATTGAGGTGGAACCTCCTGTGCTGCAGTTTCTCTCCATTGCCCCTTGTCCTATCCCAGGGTGCAACTGCCTGTCCCTGTCCCTTCCTTCCTAACCCCCAGCCCTCAGCTATTCATAGACATTGATTAGATCCCCTCTCAGTCTCTTGTTAAATTCTGTTTTTCCTTTTCTTCCTAATTAAACTTCTGATCAGGTTCTTGCATACAGGAACAAGAGTTCTGTATGCAAGACCCTAAGATCAAAAGGCAATAAGCAGAGGAATCAGATCTGTGTTCTTTCCTTCTGTCTCAGTAGTGCTTGCAGCAGACTGTTCTGCATCTCCACACAAGAACCTAGACAAGATCCCCTTCTGACTTTGCCTCTCTTCTTATTAGCACATCAGTAAGGCTGGGCACTCAATTCATAGAATCACAGAATTGTCAGGGTTGGAAGGGACCTCAAGGCTCAGCCAGTTCCAACCCCCCTGCCATGGGCAGGGACACCTCACACTACAGCAGGTTGCTCACAGCCACATCCAGCCTGGCTGCAAAAACCTCCAGGGATGAGGCTTCCACCACCTCCCTGGGCAGCCTGTGCCAGTCTCTCACCACCCTCATGGGGAAGAATTTCTTCCTAGCATCCAATCTGAGTCTCCCCACTTCTAGTTTTGCTCCATTCCCCTGAGTCCTTTCACTATCCAACACCCTGTAAAGTCCCTCCCCAGCTTTCCTGTAGCCCTCCTGAGATCCTGGAAGGCCACAAGAAGAGCCTTCTCCTCTCCAAACCAAAGACTTGATGTAAAGCACTAGGGAAAGCAATAAGGAGGAGCTGGCAGATGCTTTCATTTCGAGGTTTTTCAGAGGAAATCTCCTGTGTAGCCTGGCAGATGGCCTACAAAACCAGCATTTTCTATAAATACAACAGACTGAGCCAGCTAGCTTTGGGATTTTTTCAGAGGAGTCTCTTCTTGCTTTGATACTGCTCCTGGGCCTGTTCCAGTTGGATCTTTAAGCCTTTCTATACTGCCTTTAGAGTATTTCTTTCCTGAAGAAGAGGAACAACAACAGCAAATAGTGTTTTATTTTTAATTTGTTTCAGGATTGTCTGGTTGCTTGTTTAGGTTGAGTGGCTTGAAGATGAGTTCGTGTAGCTCTTGTCAGTGGAACACAACCGGAAAGTTATTTGAACATTTCCATAGTCACTGATTTATCCTTAAGCCAGATCTTCCATAAAACCCAGACACCACAAGAACAAAGGAATTGTTTGCCTGGCGACAGTTCCACTCAGCAATCCAAGCTCTTCCTTTTGAGTTTCTCTATTTAAAAATCTACTTTAATCTCCTCTTAGTATCACAGCGTCACAGAGTGTGAGGGGCTTGGAAGGGACCTCCAAAGCTCATCCAGTGCAACCCCCCAGCCAGAGCAGGGTCACCTAGAGCAGGTCACACAGGAACACATCCAGGCAGGTTTTGAATATCTCCAGAGAGGGAGACTCCACAACCCCCCTGGGCAGCCTGTGCCAGGGCTCTGTCACCCTCACAGGGAAATAATTCTTCCTCCTGTTTCCATGGAACTTCCTATGCCTCAGCTTCCACCACTGCCCCTTGTGCTGGCATTGGGCATCACCCAGCAGAGCCTGGCTCCAGCCTCTGGGCACTCCCCGTGCACATCTTTATCAGCATGAGTGAGGTCTCCCTTTAGTTTCCTTTTCTCCAAGCTACAGAGCCCTCAGCTCCCTCAGGCTCTCCTCATGAGGAAGATGTTCCTCTCCCTTCAGCATCTTTGTGGCTCTGTGCTGGACTCTCTCAAGCAGTTCCCTGAGGTCCTTCTTGACCTGAGGGGCCCAGAACTGGACACAATATTCCAGATGTGGCCTCAGCAGGGCAGAGCAGCAGGGGAGGAGAACCTCTCTGGACCTACTGACCACAGCCCTTCTAATCCCCCCCAGGATGCCCTTGGCCTTCTTGGCCACCAGAACACATTGCTGGCTCATGGTCAACCTCCCATCCACCAGGACCCCCAGGTCCTTGTCCCCTTCACTGCTCTCCAACAGCTCAGTCCCCAACCTGTACTGACACATGGGGTTGTTCTTTCCCAGGTGCCAGATTCCACACTTGGCCTTGTTGAATTTCCTTCAATTCAAAGCCCCTTTGTTAAGTCCTTTGTATACTAATAGCAGTTTGTTGGCCTGATGTTCCTGCAGATAGTGGTGGTGGCTCTCACAAGAGGCAGTCTCTAATGAGCAGAGCTAGAGCACCTTTAGTTTCTTTGCCTCTGATGTTGTCTTTCCTGTGTGCTTTGTTCCAGAATTAAAGTGGCTCAGCAATCAGTAAGCAAGTTAACTGCGGAGAAGAAAGTTGAAACGAAGAAAATCAACCCCACAGCTAGCCTGGTATGGTCTGTTTCTTAGTCTGACCTTCTGCAGAGTTTCTGTGACTCTGTTCTTGACACTCAGAATGCTTCTGGGCTGCTGCTGTCGCTGAAGGGTGAACAGGAAGCTTAGTTTGAAGGCAGCAGAGTCGTTTACTTCCCAAGGAGAAATCTTTAATCTTATGCCCTGTGGTAGTCCAACAGTTAAGTTTAAAACTTAGTTCACACACACCGAGAATCACAGAATGTTAGGGGTTGGAAGGGACCTCTGGAGGTCAACCACTGCAACCCCCTGCCACAGTAGGTTCCCCCAAAGAAGGTCACACAGGAACACATCCAGGCTGGTTTTGAATGTCTCCAGAGATGGAGACTCCACAACCTCTCTGGGCAGCCTGCTCCAGGGCTCCATCACCTTCAGTTAAAGAAGTTCCTCTTCATGTTCAGATAGAGCTTTTTATGTTTGAGTTTGTGCCCCTTGCCCCTTGTCCTGTCACTGGGCATTGCTGACAAAAAACTGGTCCCATCCTCCTGACACCCACCCTTTAGGGACTGATAAGCATTTCTGAGATCCTCCCCTCAGTCTGATGGTTTCCAGTCTAAAAATCCCAGAATCACAGAGTGTTAGGAGCTGGAAGGGACCTCTGGAGATCATTGAGTCCAACCCTCCAACCAGAGCAGGAGCACCCAAGGCAGGTCACACAGGAATGCATCCAGGTGGGTTTGGGAGGTTTCCGGAGAAGGAGACTCCACAACCTCTCTGGGCAGGCTGTTCATAATTCAGAGGTTTGTGGGGTTTAATAACATAAAGTGTTAGAGCAGGTATATGATAAAAAATGATTTTCTGGATTCTTCTCCAGGCCCTCCGAAGTCTCTGCTATTTTCTTCCATGCTCTGAGGCTCACTGCCTTTATTTGTCCAATGGCTGAGGGTCTGGGTTTTGCCAACATCTTACAGCATCTTGTTCCCTCTGTTGAATAATGATAGAAGGGATTAAATCTCTATTTTATTTCTTTGCTGCTTCCCAGTTTTTTTAATCTGACACAAAAAGAGGACTAATCATTTGCACTGTAGGTGAAAACTTTTCTTTGTGTGCAAGGCACACAAAAAGGTTAAATCAGTGTTTCTCAAACCACAGGAAGGATGAGACTAAGGGAAGGAAATGTAGATTAAGGAATCAGGTTATGGTTTCCATTCCAAGCAGGGTAGATGAGTGGCAGGACAGGCTGCAGAAAGATGAATGACTACACTTGCTTGGGAAGAGGTCATTAAACAGCAGAACCTGGCTAATGCTAAATTAGAGCCTTTGTGCCAGCAGAAACCATCCCAGAGAAGAGAAGGATTCACATGAGGCTGAGCTGCACCTGGTTTTCTCTAGCTGCACTGTGAGCTGTGTGTCTAAAGGTGCACGGTACTCCCTAGGTGTGCAGCTAAAGCAAACTCAGCTTTTCTGCAGTAAGGAAGGAGCTGGTTCTGAGCCTTCCTGGAGTGTTTCAGGTGTTAATGGTTTGTTTTCATGTAAGAAAACTCAAATCTGCTGTGACTTGCTCAGTACTTCTCAGTCTTCTAGATCCAAGTGTTCATGGCAACTTGAGAGGAGAAAGGTGTGGCCAGCAGGGCTAGGGAGGTTCTCCTGTCTCTCTGCTCTGCCCTGCTGAGACCACAGCTGCAATCCTGTGTCCAGTTTGGGGCTCCCCAGTTCAAGAGAGACAGAGACCTGCTGGAGAGAGTCCAAGGGAGAGCCAGGAGGATGTTTAGGGGACTTGAGCATCTCCCCTGTGAAGAGAGCCTGAGAGCCCTGGGGCTGTTTAGTCTGGAGAAGAGAAGACTGAGAGGGATCTGATCAATGTCTATCAATAGCTGAGGGGTGGGGGTCAAGGGGGGGGGGGGCAGGCTCTTTGGGGTGCTGCACAGGAATAAGCCAAGGAACAATGGAGACAAACTTGAATGTAGAAAGTTTTAGCTCAACATGAGGAGAAACTTCTTTGCAGTGAGGGTGGTGGAGCCCTGGTGCAGGCTGCCCAGAGAGGTTGTGGAGTCTCCTTCTCTGGAGACTTTCCAACCCCACCTGGATGCTTTCCTGTGCAGACTCCCCTGGGTAATGCTGCTCTGGCAGGGGGCTTGGACTGGATGATCTCTGGAGGTCCCTTCCAACCTCTAGGGTGCTGTGGTACTGTGAAAATGATCCACAAGAATGCTACTAAAGCTCTTTGTTTTGCTGAACAGAAAGAAAGGCTCCGTCAGAAGGAAGCCAACGTGACTGCCAACTGAGAGGGGTGCTGCTGGGGCTTCAGACCTTCCATGATGCTTTCCTGCAGCCAAGGCCCAGGGAGCACCTTATGTTAGATCCTGGATCCTGCTTTGCTGCTCTGTTCCAAGACAATCTACTCAAGACTTCCTCTCAGTGTTTGTAACACTCCATGTGAGGGAATCCTAAGAAGATTTTTCACGTGGGGAAGCGGAACTTTGTTTTCTTGAACTCTTCCTTGCCTCGCTTCAAAGGCATCTGGTTTTGATGGTTACTTAAAGTACTCTTAATGCATTAACCTGGAGAAGCTAAATGAACTTTTGGGAGATGCTGAGTTAAGTAGTGACTAACAACCTGTAGTTATTTACAGGGCTTTGTCTAGGTGACAGCAAATACGCCATGCCACTCACAGCAGACTTTGGCATCCTCCTTCTTGTTACTTCAGAAGTCACTAAGGTAAAACCTGACTGAATCTAAAGAATTTCCTGGTGTCTAAGGATTGGATGCATCTTTCTGAACCTGATTTCAGTGTAACTCTAGATATTTGCTGTATTTTGCTATGAATATTTTTATAGAAGCTTCAGCTGATGCCATACCTGGAAAAGGAAAGAATGTTTTTGCACAGGAAAAGGAATAGCTTCAGATCCTTTAGTTTTATGATTAATGGCCTAACCATTCATTATTTTTATGGTTTTAACTTAATGTTTCCCAAATTTTGTGCTTCAAAAGAGAAAAAAAATATTTAAAAAAATATATATTTTTATTTCAGAATATATTGAAAGTACCCAATTCTAGAAGGTGATAGTTTTATTCCTGACCATCAGTCATTGAACTGAGAGATGTCTCCGTGCCAGTTAGACATTTGCCATGAAACCTCTGGCTTTTGCAATTCCGTGGGAAGTTTTCACTTCAGCAGTGAATATCTCACTCTAAAATATGTTATGCAGCCTGCTCTTGTCCTCCTATATTTGTATGAAGAATGTGTGCAGCATACCTACATACCCACCCATATATATCTGGAGAAAGATCATTTATCAAGAAGTAAAACTTGAGGAAGAAATAAAAGAGTTCTCACTGTCTTGCTGTAGCATTAAAGTCATTGCCCCATGGAGCTACTGCCATACCCCCATAGAATATCCACTGTTACTTGAAGGTTTTTATTGCATCTTAAGGAACTGGATTCTTAGAAGGAGAGACCTTGAATCAGAAGTTAATTTAAGTAAAATAGAAAAATGTGAGGGTTTTTTTTTAATGCGAGTAGGTGATGGCCTAGATAAATAGCAATGACAGACTGGAGAAAACAAGCTCATGCTTGCTGTCCCCAAGAGAGAAATCCTCTGCTCTACAAGAATGGTGTCTGGGGTTGGTCACAAAGAAGGGGGAAAAAGTATAAAACAGCAAAAAAATGTCATAGGGGGAAGGTGTTGGTCCTTTGCTTAAAAGGTGGAAAGAAAAGAGGTGAGAGAGAGACATGAGTTATCCATCCAGCAGATCAGAGAGAGAAGCTGTGATGAAACCTGAGGCAAAGTCATCCCTAGAAATGTACAAACAGGAGGAGCAGTTGTGGAGAACCCTTGCTCATAAATGAACTTCAGGATTCCTTACATTGCAGGTTTCTTAACTCTTATTCCTGCATGAATGAAAAGGAAGGGAATGAGTTTGGGTTTGGATGTTCTGGCTGCTGCAGATACACTCCAGGTGTAGAAGCATAATTCTTAGGAAAACACACAAGAATGTATCAGCAAAAAAGGATCTGGTTCATATCGGTGGGGTTAGCAGGTCAAGAGAGGTTCTCCTCCCCTTCTACTCTGCCCTGCTGAGGCCACATCTGGAGTATTGTGTCCAGTTCTGGGCCCCTCAGGTCAAGAAGGACCTCAGGGAACTGCTTGGAAGATTCCAGCGCAGAGTCACAAAGATGATGGAGGGAGTGGAACATCTTCCTTAGGAGGAGAGCCTGAGGGAGCTGAGGGCTCTGTAGCTTGGAGAGGAGGAGCCTGAGGGGAGACCTCATTGCTGTTGATAAAGATGTGCAGGGGGAGTGCCCAGAGGCTGGAGCCAGGCTCTGCTGGGTGATGCCCAATGCCAGCACAAGGGGCAGTGGTGCAAGTTGAGGCATAGGAAGTTCCATGGAAACAGGAGGAAGAATTATTTCCCTGTGAGGGTGACAGAGCCCTGGCACAGGCTGCCCAGGGGGATTGTGAAGTCTCCCTCTCTGGAGATATTGAAGACCTGCCTGGCTGTGTTCCTGTGTGACCTGCTCTAGGTGACCCTGCTCTGGCTGGGGGGTTGCACTGGATGAGCTTTGGAGGTCCCTTCCAGCCCCTCACACTCTGTGATTCTGTGATTTCCATTGCAGAGAAATGAATTCCAAAGATGTAGGTTTTCTGTCTTCCACCAAACAGGTAAAGTGTATTTATTTCAGGTGTTATTGATGGCAAACCACAGGAGCAATAATACTTAGGGAAGCCAAAGAACAGCAGCAAGCAAGGCAAGTCTTGATGAGCAAACCTGTGTGGAGTTTTGGGGTGTTTTTTTTCTAACTACCATGCAAGTAGAGCCTGCTGCCATCAGGAATTTTTCCAGGAAATGGTTTACTTGAAATAGTACTCAACCAAGAGTGTTTCACTGTTGGTGAAAAAGGATTGCTCTTGAAAATTTGCATTAGATATATATTATGGGGAAGAAAAAAAGAAATATTTAAAATTATTTAAATATCCTCTTTCAGAATTTCTAGATGTGAAGTTTTCCTCTTTTTTTTTCCCTTCTTCTACAGTTCAGATGGACTTTTCATTTTTCAATGTTGAACAAATGTATATAAAAAGGGATTAAAGATTAAAACTACTGATGGAAAGCATTCCTTGATCGGATTTATCATTCTTTCAGGTTATCAATCATGCCAAAAATATTGAGAATTTAGGCTTTGTTTTTCTTTTTTCCAGAAGATTCAAAAAATTCTGTGGTCCAGAGACAGTGTTCTTCTTCAGTTGTACTGCTTTTCCTCTCAAGGCAGAGATTCTGAGTCCAGCTTCAGCCATCACTTAAATCCCCTACTACTACTTCAACTATTTTCAAGTGAAAAAAAAAAAAAGGTACTTATTCCAGACTACCTGAGTCATTCTCTTAATCAGGAGTTTAAAAATTCTTCAGGTAAATGGAGACAGGCTGAGAGAGTTGGGGTTGCTCAGTCTGGAGAAGGCTCCCAGGAGACCTTCTTGTGGCCTTCCAGTATCTGAAGGGGGCTACAAGAAAGCTGGGGAGGGACTTTTTAAGGTGTCAGGGAGTGATAGGACTGGGGGGAATGGAGCAAAACTAGAAGTGGGTAGATTCAGACTGGATGTTAGGAAGAAGTTGTTCCCCATGAGGGTGGTGAGAGACTGGCACAGGTTGCCCAGGGAGGTGGTGGAAGCCTCATCCCTGGAGGTTTTTGCAGCCAGGCTGGGTGTGGCTGTGAGCAACCTGCTGTAGTGTGAGGTGTCCCTGCCCATGGCAGGGGGTTGGAACTGGATGATCCTTGAAGACCCTTCCAAGCCTGACAATTGTGATTCTGTGACGTGTCACACTCACAGCCCTAATGGTAGCAAGGAGAGTCTTCAGACGGGTTGAAGTGACAATGGTGCACTGACCTCAAAACTATAATGGTGCATTAGGGAGGAAATCTTAACAGATATTAGGGAGGAAGAAAAGCTCCAGGGAGACTTTAGAGCAGCCTTCCAGTACCTGTAGGGGTCTACAAGAAAGCCAGGAAGGGACCTTTTACAAGGATGAGAGGGTGTGGATTGGAACTTGAGGAGGGAAGGTTTAGACTGGAGATGAGGAAGAAAATCTTTAGAGTGAGGGTGGGGAGACACTGGAACAGGTTGCCCAGAGAGATTGTGGATGCCTCCTCCCTGGCCAGGTTGGATGAAGCCATTGAGCAACCTGGCCTGGTGTGAAGTGTCCCAGCCCATGGCAGGGGGTTCGGAACTGGCTAATACCTAAGGTCTCTTCCAACCCAAACCACTCTATGAATCTATGTAGGTTGACCATGAAGTCTTTAGGCACCACAGACATAACAAGGGGGCCTCACCACCTCACCAAAAGTTCTGTTTAGAGATTGCATTTAGTTTGGTGCCTGACCTTACCCTGAGCTTTCTGGTTTAGAAGGAATAAAAGGAGAAAAGGAGAAAGAAAACAAAACAAAATTTGGAACAGGA